>NC_135818.1:43034848-43334848 GCF_964213995.1 Mustelus asterias
TCCCCGGACACAGGAAAGGTTCCAGTAGATTGGAACAATGCTAGTGTAATGCCCTTATTCAAAAAGAGAGGGAGGCAAAATGTGGGAAATGACAGACCAGTTAGTTTAGCATCTGTTGTTGGGAAAGTGTTAGAATCAATTATCAAGGAAGCAATATCAGGACATTTGGAAAATCCAAAATGCAATCCATCAGAGTCAGCATGGTTTTATGAAAGGCAAATCAGGTTTGACTAATTTGCTAGAGTTCTTCGAAGATTTAATAAGCAAAGTGGACAATGGGGATCCTGCAGATGTAGTATATCTGGACTTCCAGAATGCACTTGGTAAAGTGCCGCACAAAAGATTAATTCACAAGGTTAGATCACATGGGATTAGGGGTAATTTATTAGCTTGGATAGGTGACTGGCTGATGGACAGAAAACAGAGAATTGGGATAAATGGTTTCTTTTCTGGGTGGCAAAAAGTAACTAGTTTTTGCCACAGGGTTTGGTCCTTGGGCCCCAGCTATTTACAATCTATATTAACGACTTGGATACAAGGATATAAGGCTCTATAGTCAAATTTGCAGATGACACAAAAATAGGCAGGACAGTAAGTTGCAACGAGAAAATAAGAACCCTACAAATGGATATAGATAAGTTAGGAGAGTGGGCCAAAATGTGGCAGATGGAGTTTAATGTGGATAAGTGTGGGGTCATACATTTTGGTCGGAAAAATGGGAAGGTGACTTATTATCTAAATGGGGGGTAACTTCGGGGTGCTCCGGTGCAGAGGGAACTGGGTGTTCTTGTTCATGAGTCACAGAAATCTAGCATGCAGGTACAGCAGATAATAAAGAAAGTGAATGGAATGTTGGCAAATATAGCTGAAGGAATAGATTACAAAAGCAAGGAAGTATTGTTGCAACTATACAAGGCATTGGTGAGGCTGCACCGGGAGTATTGTGCACAGTTTTGGTCCCCTTATTTGAGGAAAGATGTAGTGGCATTGGAGGCAGTTCAGAGGAGGTTCACTAGATTGATTCCAGAGATGAGGGGTTTGTTGTATGAAGAAAGATTGAACAGTTTAGGTCTATACTCTCTGGAATTTAGAAGAATGAGGGGAGATCAAATTGAGGTATATAATTGGTAATGGGTTGAAGGGTTCTGGGGAGAAGGCAGGAAAATTGGGATGAGGAGCATATCAGCCATGATCGAATGGCACAGCAGACTCGATGGGCCAAATGGCCTAATTCTGCACCTATATCTTGTAATGAAATAAAATTGGGTTCCTCCCCACCTTGCTTGGTGGGGCCCACATCACACTGATGGAGGAGGCTGGGGGCATTCCAGCTCCAACAGGAAAACCTGCCATCCTCAATCCCCTTTCCTTGGCTCCCGTGGCATTTTGCCCCCACCCTCCTATTCCATTGCTCTCTGTTTCAAACAGTGACAGCAATATTAACTGCTGATAAAAGCAAAATACTGCAGATGCTGGCATCTGAAACAAAAACAGAAAATGCTGGAAAATGTCAGCAGGTTTGACAGCATCTGTGGGAAGAGAATAGAGCTAAATCTAGATGCCCCTTTGTCAGAGCAAAGAGAATCATCAGAGATTTATATTATGAGGGTAGTGGGGAGGGTGGATTGGGACAACGGGAATGTAAATGAGGACACAGAAGGCTGAGAAAGTGCTAAAAGTGTCCATTAAGTGATCAAAATGTGTGAATGGCAGAACAGAGGTGCAGATGGTTAGGGGACTGCCTGAAGATGCTGGCAGATGCCCTGAAAGGAGGCGCGGGGGGGGGGGGGGGGGGGTGGTTGGGGGAGAGAAGGAGAGCTGGAATGGAGAAATGCGAGTGACAAAGAAAGATGATACAATGGATGAATAGATGAAACAAAATGAAATATAATAAATTGAAATCAGGTGAAGGTGGAGGAGAGAGTTCACGTTCTGAAGTTGTTGAACTCAATGTTCAGTACAGAAGGTTGTAAAGTGCCCAATCCAAAGGTGAGGTGCTATTCCTCCAGTTTGCGTTGGGGTTTGCAAAAGGCCAAGGACAGACATGTGAACAGGAGAGCAGAGTGATGTGTTGAAGTAGCAAGTAACTGGAAGGTCTGGATCCTGCTTGCAGACAGACTGAAGGTGTTCAGCAAAGCGGTTACCTAGTGTTTGGTCTGCCGTTGGTCTTTCCGATGTAGAGTAGATCACATTGGGAGCAGCAAATGCAATAGACCAGATTGAAGGAGGTGCATGTGAAGCTTTGCTTCACCTGAAAGGGGTGTTTAGGTCCTGGGATGGTGAGCAGGGAGGTGGTAAAGGGGCAGGTGTTGCATTTTCTATAACTGCATGGGGAGGTTCTGTGGGCAGGGGGTGAGGTGTTGGGTGTGATGAAGGAGTGGACTAGGGTGTCTCAGAGAGAATAGTCCCTGCGAAATGCTGACGGGGATGTGAATGGCAAATGTGTTGAGCAGTGGCATCATGCGGAGGGGTGGGGGGGCAGGGGGTGGGGGTGGGTGGCGGCACAGTGGCACTGTTGCCTCACAGCGCCAGGGACCCGGGTTCAATTCCGGCCTCAGGTCACTGTCTGTGTGGAGTTTGCACATTCTCCTTGTTTCTGCGTGGGTTTCCTCCAGGTGCTCCGGTTTCCTCCCACAGTCCAATTGGTCACGCTAAATTGACCGTAGTGTCAGGAGGATTAGCAGGGTAAGTGTGTGGGGTTGCGGGAATGGGGCCTGGGTGGGATTGTGGTCAGCGCTGACTCGATGGGCCGAATGGCCTCCTTCTGCAGTGTGGGGATTCTATGTTGGAGTTGGCAGAAATGGCGGAGGATGATCCTTTGAATGTGGAGGCTGGTGGGGTGAAAAGTGAGGACGAGGAAGACCCTCTCCTGGTTCTGGGAGAGGAGGGGGTGAGAGCAGTGGTCTGGGGGCTATGTTGGACACAGTTGAGAGTCCTGTCAACCACAGTGGGTGGAAAACCACAATTGAGGAAGAAGGAAGACATATCGGCAGCGATATTTTGGAAAGTGGCATTGTCAGAACAGATGTGGCGAGGCGAAGGAACTGAAAGAATAGGATGGAGAACTGCTGATATGGATCAGTAACTTCAATCCTCAATCACAGGCATCTTATTAAAGACCACCTTTGTTTGACAACGATGTCTACTCAAACACACAGCTTACCCTTAAAAATTCTTCTTCTTGTATTTCTAAACCTATTCCTAATCAGACATCTTTAAAATTAACTCAGGTCACTACATTTTCAAAGACAAATCCTATCTTTATAGCATCATCAACAATGATTCAGTAAAACAATTATTCACAAATTAATCCATACAAATCTCATTCAACATTTGAAGGAAAACACCACTCATCAAATCATGCAAAATTAATTTTGTTTGTTCATAATTCTTATCTCTGAATTTTTTACAGGCAGTCACAGTTTTGTTCACATTCCACACATCCTTTCACACCTTGCATGACAATTCGTAAATCGTGGTTTGCTTTTTTACGTATTATTGTTAAATATTTTATCAAAAGAATAGAAATGAAATAGAAAATTCCATCCCTTTACACCTAAGCCTGTTCACCATCTGTAAACTGTAATTGAAGAGTGTGATTGAATACTCTTAACTTAAGGAATGAAGGTCCAAGAATACTCAAGGAGATTGACATAATCAAAGACACTGAAGACTGATCGGCATCTCATTCACCGCTTAAAGAATCCATTCTCTCCATTGTTAATGCACAGCAGCAGCAGTGTACACCATCTACAGGAAGGATTGCATCAATTTGCCAAGATGCCTTCAACAGAGCCTTCCAACCCCCAACCTTTACCACCTAGATGGACCAGGGGAGCAAGTGCATTGAAACACCATCACCATCAAGGGGCGGCACGGAAGCACAGTGGTTAACACTGCTGCTTCACAGCTCCAGGGACCTGGGTTCGATTCCCAGCTTGGGTCACTGTCTGTGTGGAGTTTGCACATTCTCCCCGTCTGCGTGGGTTCCTCCGGGTGTTCCGGTTTCCTCCCAACCTAATGTGCGGGTTAGGTTGATTGGTCATGCTAAAATTGCCCCTTAGTGTTCTGAGATACGTAGGTTAGAGGGATTAGCAGGTAAATATGTATGGATATGGGGGTAGGGCCTGGGTGGGATTGTGGTCGGTGCAGACACGATGGGCCAAATGGCATCTTTCTGCACTGTAGGGTTTCTATGATTGCTATGATATGATACCTGAAAGTTGCCATCTTTAGTTGTAAACAATCCTGATTTAGAAATATGTTCAAGTTCAAGAACATGGCTGATCATCACCTTCTCAAGAACAGTTGTGGACAGTGCTGGCTTTGCCCACAATGTTCATATCCCACGAACGAATAAAAAAAAAATCAAAAATGATTTTGACAGTTGCATGAACTTTGTTTTGTATGTTTAGATATTTGTAGCAATGATATCACCAGACACAACTTAGGAGAGCATCTTTGGTCTCCTAGGAGGCAGGTCTGCCTTCACCTTTTAATAGTTCAGGCACAGAAGATTATCCTAGTAAGAGGGTACTGACAGCTGCTTGGGATGTGGGCATTGAGCTGCATGATTTTCTTCTGCTGGTCACAGCACAATGATCAAGTGAAATTTCTTGTTGTTTGTGAACAAGGTGGTATTCTCTGTAGAGAACAATATGGATTGTGCTAGAGGGCTCACTGGACCATTATAAAATAGTGCTTTGGACTTTTGAAGAATTCTGTACTGCCAAAAAATTGCAGTATTCTTCCATTTCACTGCCCTTCTACCAATGGGACATTGATAAACACATTTGCCAGGGTAAATTATGCATCAGTGGCCTGCTTGATGAATCTATGCATTATGATCGAATGAAGGACCTGCTGGCACACTGTGGTCACCATTACTGCCACGTGCATAACTAATTATTTGTTAAAAGTCCTCAAATTAGATTTTATCAGATGATGGGGATTAGCAGGCTAAATATGTGGGGTTAGGGGGCTAGGACCTTGGTGGATAATAGTTGGTGCAGACTCGATTGGCCGAATGGCCTCCTTCTGCATTGTAGAGATTCTATGACACATCTCAGTGATTGTCCCCAGGCGAAGTGCAGTGTGTGAAGACAGTTATAATCTTACATGGGTGAACACACTGGGTGGAATTTTCCGGCCGCACTCACCTCAAACCGGAAAATCTCGCCCAAGGTCAACAGACCTTGCCATGGTCCGCTCCTCGCCCGCTACAATTCCCATGGTGAGTGGAACAGGAAAATTTGTCCCACTATCCAACTCTAGTGTGTCGACTCCATTGTCCAGCTGAATGGGATTGCCCTCACATCTTTCCATTATTACCTATCCAGTGTTAGGCAGAAAATCTCTTGCAATAACTTTGCTTCCTGCCCCACACCATTACTCCACTGCTGTTGTGCTTATGTAAGGCATTGGGCCAGATCCTCCGACCTCTGGCCTGCAACTGGGATTCTCCGGTCCCACTGCAGTGAATGGAGATTTGGCTGAGCGTCAAATTCTCCGTTCTCGCTGGCAGCGACAGCGTGATGTGAACAATCAGAGAATTCTGGTCACTGTGTTTCATTCAAAGTAATTAAAATACTGGTAATTTGCTGAATCTGAAATTACTTGCAGCAGGTCTGATTATTGTGATAAAATGCTATATTATTCTTATGTCTGTCTTTATTGTCATTTAATAAAATTGGCAGTTATTAAGAAAAAAAGCATTAAATGTTGTTATTTTCCATCAAGCAAAATAGACAATGTGGAATACTTTCAATGTTGGTGCTATCCTTTTTACAAATAAGGAATTCCGTACTCCACAAACCTGCCTTGGCAGAAGGTTCCCTGAATGGTCTATTTTTCAGGGTGGTGTGTGTGGTGGTTGGTGGGGGTGGGGGGTGCAGGGGAGCACAGTGAAAAGATCCACCCTCAGTGTTTTACGACTTTGTCCCAGTTGTAAAAGAAACAGTAAAATCAAAAATAGCCCTCATTCTTCACAGCCCCTTATCCCGCACACACTCCACATGCCCCATCCATACCAACTCATGCACTCTCACACATCCCATGATTCCTCAGATCCTCTGTGCTGCCCCATTCCCACCCCCATGGCCCTTTATAGCTCCTATGTCAACTTAGGTAAGGTAAGGACGGAAGATTTCCTTCCCGAAAGGGCATTAGCGAACCAGATGGGTTTTTTTGACAATCGACAATGGTTTCATGGTCATCTGTAGATTCTTAATTCCAGATATTTTTTATTGAATTCAAATTCTACCATCTGCGGTGGCGGAATTTTAACCCGGGTCCACGGAGCATTAACGGAGTTTCTGGATTAATAGTCCAGCAATAATATCACTAGACCATCGCCTAATTGGAAAGAAAACTAATAAAGATGTGTCATTTGAAGGAAAGTCAATACTATTACCAATATGCTGATCAACCATCAGTCTTGTAATTATGCTGAGATACTCGGATCATAGAAGCATAGATAGCAACATAGAAACAGAGCAGGAGGAGGCCATTTGGCCCTTCAAGCCTGCTCTGCCATTCATTGCAATCATGGCTGATCATCAAACTCAATAGCCTAATCCTGCTTTTTCCACATAACCTTTGATCCCATTTACCCCAAGTGCTACATCCAGCTGCCTCTTGGATACATTCAATGTTTTGGCATCAATTACTTCCTGTAGCAATGAATTCCACAGGCTCACCAGTCTTTGGGTGAAGAACTGTCTCCTCACCTCCATCCTAAATGGTCAACCCTGAATCCTCAGACTGTGACGCCTGGTTCTGGACTCATCCACCATCGAGAATATCCTCCCTGCATCTATACTGTCGAGACTTGTTAGAATTTTATACGTTTCTATGAGATCCCCCCTCATTCGCCTGAACTACAGCGAAAACAATCCTAACCTAGTCAATCTTTCTTCATACATCAGTCCTGCCATCCCCGGAATCAGCCTGGTAAACTTTCGCACACTCTCTTGAGAACAAGAACATCCTTCCTCAGAAAAGGAGACCAAAACTGCACACAATACTCTAGGTGTGGCCTCAGCAGGAGGCCATTTAGCCCATCATATGTCTATTCTGGCTTTTTGAAAGAACAATCCAATCAAAGTGGAGTCACAGGTGGACAGAGTGGTGAAGAAAGCATTCGGCATGCTTGGTTTCATCGGTCAGAACATTGAATACAGGAGTTGGAATGTCTTGTTGAAGTTGTACGAGACATTGGTGAGGCCACACTTGGAATACTGTGTGCAATTCTGGTCATCCTATTATAGAAAGAATATTATTAAACTAGAAAGAGTGCAGAAAGGATTTACTAGGATGCTACCGGGACTTGATGGATTGAGTTATAAGGAGAGGCTGGATAGACTGGGACTTTTTTCTCTGGAGCGTAGGAGGCTGAGGGGTGATCTTATAGAGGTCTATAAAATAATGAGGGGCATAGATCAGCTAGATAGTCAATATCTTTTCCCAAAGGTAGGGCAGTTTAAGGTGAGAGAGGAGAGATACAAAAGTGTCCAGAGGGGCAATTATTTCACACAGAGGGTGATGAGTGTCTGGAACAAGCTGCCAGAGGTAGTAATAGAGGCTGGTCCAATTTTGTCTTTTAAAAAGCATTTAGATAGTTATATGGGTACAATGGGTGTAGAGGGATATGGGCCAAATGTGGGCAATTGGGATTAGCTTAGGGTTTTTTTTTAAAAAAGGGCAGCATGGACAAGTTGGGCCGAAGGTTCTGTTTCCATGCTGTAAACCTCTATGACTTTATGACTCTAATCCCATTCCCCTGCTTGTTTCCGAGAGCCCTGCAATTTTTCCCTTTCAGGTATTTATCTAATTACCTTTCGAAAGTTACGAATGAATCTGCTACCACCAGCCTAATTTTGAATGCGTAAGTCATTACACTCCAGGTTCTCTCTATACTATTGTATTGGAGGATTTACCCATGTAAAATAAATCGATTAGCAACTCTATCAAGATAGCAGAGAGCAAATTGCAGATGAAGCTGTTAAATGCTCTTCTACTTGTATTACAGAGTGTAATTTCAAGGCCATTATATATCACTGGTTCAAATTCAGCTATAAAGATGAATTGCTTCTTTTCACACAATATAGTAGACATCATTGAAATAATGGGTACATGTGAATGTCGCGGTGGATGATTTTGTGAAACACAAAGCTGTTAGCTTGTACAAAAGAAAACTGGCTAATCCTAATTCATCTGTAAAGTTGCAACCTTAATAGTTATTTCACTCTGCTCAACTTAGTAATTTAACAGATACAACTGATGAATTTTATAGTTGAACTATACATAATGACACCATGAAAACATATAGAACAAACACTTACAGGAGTAAATCTTCATGGAAAGAATATCCAAAGTTATACTCTGTCAGCACCTCATTGGGCAGTTCCTCCTGTCACTTTTAGAAGTGCACTGATCTCCTGCCAGTCTAACTTTTGTTTGCAACATATTGTGGACTGAGAGACGCGAGGGCATTGTTTTTTTTATATCACGAAAGGGATAAAGTAATCTGTCAAGTGCTTTCCGAAGATGAATCTTCCTGTTCATAGAGCAAACCATAAAAGCAAAGTTCTCACCTCTCCCTCTTTGCAACCCACGAAAGGAGGAAAGGGCTCAGCCTAGACACTGGGCTCTGGTAAGACATGCTGGGTCCAACAATATCCTAATGTTCACCTGATGTACTGCACACTGCTTCTTTAGTACAAACACCAGAATTAGGAAGGATGCCTTGACACTTACCTCTACCCCTGAAAGCTTAGCAACCTGGCTCTGATGCTGACTACATCTAGTGACACCTGCCACTTTATTGTTGTGCCCTTCCAGCCAAGAAACTGCCCAGCGCTTCGCCAGATGCTGGTTGGCCACCATGAGACTTGGTGCCCCCGGTGAGAGATCTGCCTTGAGTGCCAGTACATTATATAAATGAGTTCACTTCCCTTTAATACAGCTAGAGCAGCCATTTTGTACAGGTGCATAAGCTGCTGGTGAGATACAGCCTGCATTATTGAGTCTCCCAACACCGAGGGGAGGTCAAGGCTGATCTTATTACTGGATGTTCGCAGCATGGAATAGTGCTGACAGGAGCTGCTGGCCCAGAAATTGCAGGCCCACAGAGCCTCATTAGCAGTGTCATTTAAATGAATAGATGGAAAATCAGTTGCTACATGTCTACGTTTTCCTGGCTAGCGCTCCCTATGACACTGCTTGATGTTGAGACTGCCAAATTGTAGAATCGCTTTGAGAGTTCACATCTTGTTGTACCACAGAGCAATTTCGCTGCAGGTTAGTGCTGTTACTCTTTAATTGTGGCCCTCTACATTTAATAGAAAATTCTAAACAGTACTTTGACTTTCTGGTAGCCTCTGAGATCACATTGAAAGTGAAAAAGATCACTAGATAGGGTCTAAACAATTATTCAATGCTTTTGAAGTTGTGATTCAAGCATTTCAAGAAAGACTGAAGCTCAGTTCCAGATGTCTATTTTGTTCCATCTGAATAATTTTAAAAGATGCTAAGTTCATGAATTCTTTAAAGATTGAGCTTCAACACATTAAAATGTTTGGTGCCATGTTAGTTATTTATCAGGTTTGCAAATTCTATTCTAATTTAGCATCTTGTTCAGTAAAATAACATTTCATCTGAAGTTTGGTATGATTGATTCATTTGTATTTAGTTTCTATTAATTGGCTTTAATGGTGCGACATGTTAAAGAAAATATAAATTTATTTTTCTTAACTTTTCATGAAACATGTCTAAATTGTCTAATGAATAGTCATTATTATAGTTATTTCACTGTGGTATGTATCGTTATATAGTAACTACCAGCTTCATTGGTGCTTGTAAGATGGAATTTGGATCAGTAGCATCATTGGGGATCCCTCGGAGGGGGTGGGGGGGGGGGGGGGGGAGTGGAGTGGGGTGGGGGAATTTGGATCAAAAGCATCATTGGGGATCCCTTGGGGTGTGCCCAGACAGCACACCATCCTGAGTGGGGCACTCACGTGGGCATTCCATACATGCCTCAGAAGCTTCTGAAATTGTCCTAACATGATGTCCCCCTGCTCTATTAGCTGATGTGTTTAAGTTTATTTATTAGTGTCACAAGTAGGCTTACATTAACACTGCAATGAAGTTACTGTGAAAAGCCCCTAGTCGCCACACGCCGGTGCCTGTTCGGGTACACCGAGGGAGAACTTAGCATGACCAATACACCTAACCCGCATATCTTTTGGAGTGTGGGAGAAAACCGGAGCACCCGGAGGAAACCCACACAGACACAGGGAGAACATGCAGACATCACACAGAGAGTGACCCAAGCCGGGAATCGAACCCAGGTCCCTGGCGCTGTGAGCAACTGTGCCACCATGCCGTCTGACACCCGAATGCCAAATTTGGACCACTCAGATCTTTTAGATTACCAAAGATCAAGCATTCTGCTGCAACAAGATTCAGGTGTTATTTAAAAGGCCAGGTACTCAATTTGTCTGTCAGGGAATTTTGAATAACGTTTAATATTGCAATGTCTCTCGAAGTTCCATGGAGTGTTTTGAGGTGTTATCGTGAATTGGGAGGGGCTGTTGCTGCATCCTAATAGGAAGGCTAGAGGAATAGGTGCCCAAGCAAAGACTGTAAAAGCTGGCAGGACATGAGTTTCAGTGCTTCAGTGAGATGGAGCAATGGCTGAGGAGAGGGCAAGCTTTAAGTGATGGCTTATGTCATCTTGGAGCCTACTTCCACACCAGGTTCCTTGACAATAACAGGGGGTTGTCTGACACACCAGTCAATATATCCAACATCTTGCTGTGCATGCCCATCGGTGTTCTCCTGTATGTTGCCCCACTGAGATCCTCTGCTGAGTCCTCTGTAGAAGGAGCCATCTATGACCTGCGGTGAGTTGTTACACAAACCAATTTTCACTCCTGGCCTTGCTGCAATCCACTTGCACCTTATTCTCTCACCATGTGCTGATCCCAACTCAATAATAACTTCCAAGATAAGTGCAGTTACAGTATCTGAGCTGGCAGCTGCAGGTATCAGATCAAGTGGGCAGCACCGTGGCACAATGGTTAGCACTGCTGCAGGGACCTGGGTTCAATTCCGGCCTCGGGTCACTGTCTGTGTGGAGTTTGCATGTTCTCCCCATGTCTGCGAGGATTTCCTCCAGGTGCTCTGGTTTCCTCTCACACTCCAAAAATGTGCGAGTTAGGTTGATTGGCCATAGTACATTGCTCCTTATTGTCAGGGGACTAGCAGGGTAAATAGGTGGGGTTATGGGGATAGGGCCTGGGTCAGGTTGTGGTCGGTGCAGACTAGATGGGCCAAATGGCCTCCTTCTGCACTGTAGGGATTCTATGGAAAAAAAAGTGATGGGGCCTTTTCATCAGTACAGTGATGTTACTCTTTCTCTCTCCTCCTCCTGCGGCTGCTGTGACTGAGCAGTTCTTGGTATCTACAGAATGATTGATAGGTTCTTGATTGTAAGGGGATCAAAGATTATGGGGAAAGGCAGGAGAATGGGGTTGAGAAACATATCAGCCATGATCGAATAGCAAATGGCCTAATTCTGCTCCTGTATCTTATGGTATCTGAGAGCAAAAGATCAGGATGGGAAGTTTGGGTTGAGACAAGAGGTGAAATGGTCACACCATAGCAGCTTGCTAAAGTGGGTAGATGGTGTTGTTGTGGTAATGTCATTGGAATAGTAACCCAGAGTCCTCCGGTGGGGAGGAGGGATCGCCCACAGAGTGGCGGCGGACCCCCCTGCCCCCTCCCTCCCCTCCGATCGGCCGCAGACTGGCAGCGGAACGCCCCTCCCGACCAGAGGATGATTTGGGTCCCACCCCCCCCACTCCTCCCACCCTCCCCCCTCCCAACCAGAGGATGACCTGGGTCAGAGAGCCGTTGGAGGCTCTGACCCCGCTCTTCCAAAGCTGCAGCGACGACTTCAGACTTTTATTTTGCAGGTCACTTACAGCGCAGATGCGGAACGGGCCAGAAGACGATAAAGTGGGATTTGGCGGTAGGGTTGGGCGCGCGGTTCATTAAGTCGATTTAAATGCACGCAAATGCATTTAAATCGTCGGGCCGCCCGAATCGGGTGTCGGCAAAGCCGCGATCTGCTCGGAATCGGGTGCAGATCGTGGTATAGGCCCGACGCCCAACTTTACCGCGATTTGGGGCACGAAGTTTTGGTAAAATCGGGCCCTAAGAAGTTCTTTGCTAATCAGGCAAAGCGATAAAGAATCATTATCCTACTTATCCAATTGACAGTGCAAAAACATGGAACATTTGAAGCAGGAGGCCAGGTATTTGTGTCAAAAGCAGTGAGTGGGCTGCCTGATTACACAGAATCAAAAACAAAAACACACTGAAAATGCCACACCTGATAAAGGTAGTAAATTGGATTAGACATTGGCTCAATGGAAGAACCCCCAGCTTTTGTCGCGACACTACGGACTTCCTACAGAAACTCAACACACATGGAGCAGTTGAACCAGGAGTACTCCTCGTCACAATGGATGTCTCGGCACTCTACACCAGCATCCCCCACGATGATGGCATTGCTGCAACGGCCTCAGTACTCAATGCCGTCAACTGCCAGTTTCCAGATGCAATTTTACAACTCATCCGCTTCATCCTGGACCACAATATCTTCACCTTCAACAACCAGTTCTTCATCCAGACACACGGAACAGCCATGGGGACAAAATTCGCACCTCAATATGCCAACATCTTCATGCACCGGTTCGAACAAGACTTCTTCACCGCACAGGACCTTCAACCGATGCTATACACTAGATACATCGATGACATCTTCTTCCTTTGGAGTCATGGTGAGCAATCACTGAAACAACTATATGATGACATCAACAAGTTCCATCCCACCATCAGACTCACCATGGACTACTCTCCGGAATCGGTTGCATTCTTGGACACACGCATCTCCATTAAGGACGGTCGCCTCAGCACCTCACTGTACCGCAAGCCCACGGATAACCTCATGATGCTCCACTTCTCCAGCTTCCACCCTAAACACGTAAAAGAAGCCATCCCCTACGGACAAGCCCTCCGAATACACAGGATCTGCTCGGATGAGGAGGATCGCAACAGACACCTCCAGACGCTGAAAGATGCCCTCATAAGAACAGGATATGGCGCTCGACTCATCGATCAACAGTGGGACTAGGCAGAAAAATGGTTCGGCACAGCCAAGAAGGGCCAAAAGGCCTGTTTCTGTGCTGTAATGTTCTATGGTTCTATAAGAATTCAAACTCTCATACGCAATAATGGCAAGGTGTTACAGAAAGGAAAATGAAACTGTTTATATAGAGAAAATGCTGGAAAATCTCAGCAGGTCTGGCAGCATCTGTCAGGAGAGAAAAGAGCTGATGTTTTGAGTCCAGATGACCCTTCGTCAAAGCTCATATAGTGTGTGCACATGGCTTGTCAAAGCTTACATAGAATGTGCAGATGGCTGCCTTTTTATGGGTGTATTCTTCAAAGCGCCAATATCTCAGCACTATTTATCAGGACAAAGTGGTGCTCGACTCATGATAACAGACACAACTCAGTGGGGGTTCACTTCTGCTTAGACCCCTGAGTCACTATCAGCTGACATTGTGCGACGTAGTGATCCCTCCTCCGGTGGGGAGGAGGGATCGCCCGCAGAGTGGCGGCGGACCCCCCTGTCCCCTCCCTCCCCACCGATCGGCCACAGACTGGCAGCGGAACCCCCCCCGACCAGAGAATGATCTGGGTCCCGCCCCCTCCTCCTCTTCGCCCCCCCCCCCCCCCCCCCCCCCCCCCACCCCCCCCCCCCCCGGACCAGAGGATGATCTGGGACCCGCCCCACTGAGGCTAGGGGAGAAAATAACTAGAGGACATGGGTTAAGGGTGAAGGGGGAAAAGTTTAAAGGGAATATTAGGGGGGGCTTCTTCACAGAGAGTGGTGGGAGTGTGGAATGAGCTGCCAGATGTAGTGGTGAATACGGGCTCACTTTTAACATTTAAGAAAAACTTGGATAGGTACATGGATGAGAGGGGTGTGGAGGGATATGGTCCAGGTGCAGGTCAGTGGGACTAGCCAAGTTCCGCACACATGAGGACGGCCTAAACCGGGATGTTGGATTTATGTCACATTATCAGTAACCCCCACAGCTTGCCCCTGGTCTTGCATAATCTCACCAGCTGTTCTGTCTGGAGACAATACAGATCTCTTTAACCTGTGTTTAATGTTCCCTCCAACCACATTATCTGTACCTTTTAAGAACTGGCTGGCTGTAGAGATTTGCATTCTAATTAGTATTCTGTAACTTGATTTCTGTGTCTGTGCACTGTTGGAGAACAGAGACCACTCCATCTGACAAACGAGCAGCAAGCTCCGAAAGCTTATGGTATTTGCTACCAAATAAACCTGTTGGACTTTAACCTGGTGTTGTGAGACTTCTTACTGTCAATGGAAGAAGCCAGAGAGTGGTAGTGGAGGATTGTTTCTCTGAGTGGAGGCCTGTGACTCGTGGTGTGCCACAGGGATCAGTGCTGGGTCCATTGTTGTTTGTCATCTATATCAATGATCTGGATGATAATGTGGTAAATTGGATCAGCAAATTTGCTGATGATACAAAGATTGGAGGTGTAGTGGACAGGAAGGTTTGCTGATGATACAAAGATTGGAGGTGTAGTGGACAGGAAGGTTTTGCTGATGATACAAAGATTGGAGGTGTAGTGGACAGGAAGGTTTTCAAAGCTTGCAGAGGGATTTGGACCAGCTAGAAAAATGGGCTGAAAAATGGCAGATGGAGTTTAATGCAGACAAGTGTGAGGTATTGCACGTTGGAAGGACAAACCAAGGTAGAACATACAGGATAAATGATAGGACACTGAAGAGTGCAGTAGAACAGAGGGATCTGCGAATACAGATACATAATTCCCTAAAAGTGGCGTCACAGGTAGATAGGGTCGTAATGAGTGCTTTTGGTAATTGGCCTTTATAAATCAAAGTATTGAGTATAAGAGTTGGAATGTTATGGTGAGGTTGTATAAGACATTGGTGAGGCCGAATTTAGAGTATTGTGTGCAGTTTTGGTCACCTAATTACAGGAAGGATATTAATAAGGTTGAAAGAGTGCAGAGAAGGTTTACAAGGATGTTGCCAGGACTTGAGAAACTGAGTTACAGAGAAAGGTTGAATAGGTTAGGATTTTATTCCCTGGAGCGTAGAAGAATGAGGGGAGATTTGATAGAGGTGCATAAAATTATGATGGGTATAAATAGAGTGAATGCAAGCAGGCTTTTTCCACTGAGGCTAGGGGAGAAAATAACTAGAGGACATGGGTTAAGGGTGAAGGGGGAAAAGTTTAAAGGGAATATTAGGGGGGGCTTCTTCACAGAGAGTGGTGGGAGTGTGGAATGAGCTGCCAGATGAAGTGGTGAATGCGGGCTCACTTTTAACATTTAAGAAAAACTTGGATAGGTACATGGATGAGAGGGGTGTGGAAGGATATGGTCCAGGTGCAGGTCAGTGCGACTAGGCAGGAAAATGGTTCGGCACAGCCAAGAAGGGCCAAAAGGCCTGTTTCTGTGCTGTAATGTTCTATGGTTCTATAAGAATTCAAACTCTCATACGCAATAATGGCAAGGTGTCACAGAAAGGAAAATGAAACTGTTTATATAGAGAGAATGCTGGAAAATCTCAGCAGGTCTGGCAGCATCTGTCAGGAGAGAAAAGAGCTGATGTTTTGAGTCCAGATGACCCTTCGTCAAAGCTCATATAGTGTGTGCATATGGCTTGTCAAAGCTTACATAGAATGTGCAGATGGCTGCCTTTTTATGGGTGTATTCTTCAAAGCGCCAATATCTCAGCACTATTTATCAGGACAAAGTGGTGCTTGACTCATGATAACAGACACAACTCAGTGGGGGTTCACTTCAGCTTAGACCCCTGAGTCACTATCAGCTGACATTGTGCGACGTTGTGATCCCTCCTCCGGTGGGGAGGAGGGATCGCCCGCAGAGTGGCGGCGGACCCCCCTGCCCCCTCCCTCCCCACCGATCGGCCACAGACTGGCAGTGGAACCCCCCCCGACCAGAGGATGATCTGGGTCCCGCCCCCTCCTCCTCCCGACCAGAGGATGATCTGGGTCCCACCCCCCCCTCCTCCACCCGCCCCCCCCTCCACCCGCCCCCCCCTCCACCTCTTCCCAGTGATACACCATCACTGATACACTACCAGCCACAGATTACTCTTCCCTGCAGGGGCAAGAGAGATGGCTGTGGCTGGTAGTGTACCAGTGATGGTGTATCCCTTTACAGGCCCAGCTTGGTCCTTCTCCAATGTCTCCTCTTGGACTTGTACTGATCTTGTAGTCGGTTTTCATGCGGATCCACTGTGGAATCGGCCGGTTCTGCTTCATCTTCTTAGCGAGGAATCGCTTCATCCTGAAGGTTTTGTGGGATGGCATGGCCGCACATCGACTCTGGCAGGAGGGATTCGTTCCTCCGGTGGGGAGAAGGGATCGCCCGCAGAGTGGCAGCAGGCCCCCCTGCCACCTCTGTCCCCACCGATTGGCCGCAGAGTGGCAGCAGACCCCCCCCCCCCGACCAGAGGATGATCTGGGTCCCACCCCCCCCTCCTCCCAACCCCCCCTCCTCCCAAACCCACCCCCCCCCAACCAGAGGATGACCTGGGTCAGAGAGCCGTTGCAGGCTCTGACCCCGCTCTTCTGAAGCTGCAGCGACGACTTCAGACTTTTATTTTGCAGGTCGCTTACAGTGCGAATGCGGAACGGGCCAGAAGACGGTAAAGTGGGATTTGGCAGTAGGGTTGGGCGCACGGTTCATTAAGTCGATTTAAATGCATGCAAATGCATTTAAATTGTCGGGCCGCCCGATTCGGGCGCGAGCCGGACCCGCGCCCGAATCGGGTATCGGTGAAGCCGTGATTTGCTTGGATTCGGGTGCAGATCGCGGTATAGGCCCGAAGCCCAACTTTACCGCGATTTCGCACCCAAAAACGTTTTGGTAAAATCGGGCCCTTAGACTCAAAATGGTAAAATCAGGCCCTTAGTCGATGATTTTCTGTGGTAAGCTCAATTAGCTGATCGTTTCACGGATTCAGCCAGTTCAATGACAAGCAACAAGGACAAAAATCAAGGACAAAAAATTACAATTCACTTTTAAATTCTGATGTTTACCGTCTTCAAGTACGGTGGATGTGAATGCATTAAGAAATAACATCCTCCTCGAGAATTGATGAAACAATTTTGGTGTTTAACAAATTTGATGTCCATGTCAATGGATTTTGTTTTCCAAAGGTATTGCTTTTTTGCCAAAACACAGGTTGATTTTAGTGTCAGCTGTCAGGCAAAGACCAAACTCTCAAATGGGTCTTCCCGAGGACCTGCTTCATATTGGTGCCAGAATTACCCAACCCCCGTGGAACTCAACTCCGTCTCTTCACTAATTCCAGGATTGCCCACTCCGACTTCTAATATGACCCACCCATTGGACTAACAATCAAGGGCTCTCTGCACCCCGGACATACTCTCTTCCACCTTCTTCATTGGGAAAAAGATACAAAAGTCTGAGGACACATACCAACCAACTCAAAAACAATTTCTTTCCTGCTGCCATCAGACTTTTGAATAGACCTATCCTGCATTAAGTTGATCTTTCTCTACACCCTAACTATGACTGTAAAGCTACATTCTCCACTCTTTCCTTTCCTTCTCTATGTACAGCATGCTTTGTCTGTATAGCACGAAAGAAGCAACTTCTCACTGTGTACTAATACATGTGACAATAATAAATCAAATCGAATCCAGTAACAATTTGGCATTTGGTCAGACATTATTAGAAGTCAGGCTCAGAGAGACGATAATTGTCCCGAATCTGCTGACTTAATGCATGAGTAAAAATCCAGGCCACTGTGTTTAAAATGCTTACTGTTTGTGTTAATCCAATTTCAGCTGTATTAGCAAAACTGCACCAAATTACCATTTCTAAATATTGCAAGGAAAAAAAAAGTTACATTCTAAACCACTGCCCAATTGCATTGGTTCATAGTGGCTTACATTTGTGTTCAGCAACACACAAGTGAGTTTGAGCAGATACTTAAGGAAAGAAATACACAATTACTGTGCACCAGCAACCAGCCCCATCAACCTCATCTGTAGATGGTGGCCACTGAGGAGGGTAAAAGTGCTGAGAGCTCCTCAGCACCCTGTGAAGTGAGCAAACTGCCTCCACCTCCTCTGAGGCAACATGAGGGGAACTTCTTCGGAGTCTGCGTATGTGCAGAGTGCCACCTTGGCGAGAGCACTAACAGATTCACCATGATTACACTTTTCATACTCAATATAGCGCATTTGAATTTATTTACATACTCGTATAGGACTTGGTGTGTGTTTGTACATTACAGAACTCCAAAAGAATGGTACCATTATGAAGTCCATTCTTACCAGTGGTAATTAAGACTATATACTGAGGTCCATCTCATGTTGATGTCATTAGAAACATGGGTGTGATCACATTTATGAGGCTTTGGAAGGTTTTTCCTTCTCTGTTCTATCAAATAAGACGCCAGAGTTCAAAAGCACAGGCACTGATGCTCTTTGCATCTTTCATTGTCCATTACCCTTGTAAGGCTCAATGGTTGGACCACACAAAAAGTGTGGTGATTGTCCCTTTAAGGATCAATCTGCAGAGTAAAGGTCACATGACCCAGGTAACCAATCAGGCAGCAGGGTTGGGGTTCACTCTGATAAGTAGGGACTACTGTTCTAGAACCTTCTTGGAAGCTGACTTCAGCCAGAAACTGTAAGCCTCTGTGCAGCCTTTACCTGTAACTAAAACGTGCTGGTGAACAAGAATGATTACATTGGCGATGAGGGTAAAAGGAGGTCTTGAACTTTGAGTATACAGTTTCCGTTGTAGTTGAATGAAGTTGAGACAAAGCAGAGTAATTTCAAAAATGCTCTTATTTGGATGGATAGATCTTTTTGATGCCTTTGTGGAGGATTGGACACAAAACATAAGAGTGTTTGGGCTATTACTTTCAGGCAAATGGAATAGATGAGGAGGGTAGAGAGAAAGGCAATCCTCCTGAGTGTGTGTGGGACTCAGGTTTACAATTTGATTCACAGCTTCACAACCCCAAGCACTCCCGACTCCAACTCATTCAGTGAGATCATGGAATTGGTAAAGTCACAGTTCCATCTGAAACTATTGTCACATTGCAGAGATTTAAGTTTAATTCAAGGGAAAGCTATTGCAACTTATATCACCAAGTTGAAGCAAATTTCACAGCACAATGACCTTGGAGCCACATTGAATGTTATGCTGCGGGACAGATTGGTCTGTGGGATGAATAATAAAATTATTCAATAGACGTCACTAGCAGAGGCAGATATAACCTTTGAGTGTTGGAGATAGTGCGGACAATGGAAAGTGCTGAAAAGGGTGCACAAGAGTAGAAAAACGTGTAAAATGACACTATTCACCAGTTAGGGTGGAACCCGCAGTCAGCAGTGGCACCAAAAACAAAGATGTAATAGTGAAGCAGGAAGCGAATTCAACCACAAATAAAACAAGAAGATTTAGAAGAGAAAATCAATTTGCAGAGATTGAAGCAGAATGTTACCGTTGTGGGGGTAACCACTTCCGTGAACCCCACAGGTATAATGCAGCTGAATGTTTTTTCTGTCACAGGAAAGGCCATTTAAGGCATTGGTGCAAACGCCGGTCGTCTACCCAGTAGCTCATTAAGTAGAGCATCATAACCATATAAGGTGGAAGAAGCTAGCATCAATGATTGATATGTTCACTCCTTGTTTCATGTGAAAGCGGGCAAGATAGCTCCCATTACTGTAATGCTCCTGGCAAATGGAAAGCCTCTTAAAATGGAAATAGACACTTGGGGCATCTGCTACTGTGATAGATCAACATACATTTCAGTACTTGAGAGAAGGAGCCTTGCCATTGAATTTATGGAGTACTGCAGCAGAGTTAACAACTTACACAGGAGAAGCCATAAAAATAAGGGGCACAGCAACTGTACCTGTAAACTATGGGCAAGAGTCTACCCAGCTCCGAGTAATAATAGTGTCAGGCAAAGGACAAAGCCTTCTGGGCCGCAATTGGCTTAAGGAAAACAAGTTAAATTGGACTGGGATTTTCCAAGTGCGGGAAGGAGACCTGCTCAAACTGATGAAGAAATATGAGAATGTCTTCAGTCACGAGTTAGCTCTGCAGGTCTAGATAAATATCAAATCTTGAAGATTGAAGACCTGTGTACAAGGTTGGCTGGAGGTCAAACTGATACAAAGCTGGATATGAGTCACATATATCAGCAACTTAAATTAGATGATGCTTCTCAAGGTTGTGGAATGGTAAACACACACAAAGGTTTGTTCCAGTATACACGCCTGCCCTTTGGTGTGTCATCAGCATGTGCTATTTTCCAGAGGCAATGGAAAGTCTGTTGCAAGAGCTGCCATGAGTTATACACCTTGATGATGTTCTTATTACTGGATTGACAGAGGCCAAGCACTTCGCTAACTTAGAGGAGATGCTGAAAGGATTTCAAGAGGCTGCAGTTCTCAAGAAGGAGAAATGCACTTTTCAAGTCGCCAAGGTAGCCTACCTGGGCTAACATGCAGATGCACAAGAATTACACCCCATGGAAGACAAAGTCAGGGCCATAAAGGAAGCACCAGCTCTTAAAAACACATCCGAGCTCATGTCATTTTTTAGAACAGTGAATTACTATGGGCATCTTTTACCAAATTTGTTGATGTTATTGGCCCCCTTTCATATGCTGCAAAAGGAGCATCAGCGTTGGTTTTGGAAGATGCCCCAGAAAAAACTTTTAACAGAGTAAAGTAGTTGTATTTTCCGAAGTTGTGAGTACATTTCAACCCTTCTAAGAAATTGGTGCTACCCTCTGATGCCTCTCCATGTGGGTTGGTGCGGTGTTGTCCCGTGAGATAGACAATGGATCTGAAAGGCTAATAGGGTATGGGTGGAATCTGACCAAACAAAATGGCAAAATGTCAGGATCTGACTTAAAACTTGTGTGTTTCTCACCAGAGAAACAGGCAGGTGTTCTCTCCAGATCGACACACCCCTGTGTGTGTGCTTTTCCCATGCTTTTGGGATTTTGGCAGGAACCTACACCTCCTCCATCCTTGAACCCCTTTTTTAAACTGTTTATCTTTACATTTTAGCTGGTGGAAGTCTTTTACTTCAATTTCTGCCATTTCCCATTTTTTTGGCTGCCTGGAGAATCCGTTTTTCTCTCCTGGTTTTAATATCAATCTTTATCGTCAATTTCACCACTGGCTGTCCAATCTGGAGTTATTTTTAAAAACAGTTTCAACAACTTTACTTTCAAACAGATGGAGGGTTCCTCCTCTTTCCAACTTCTCTGCTGGAAGTCAGGGCTACTCCCCAGACCCCCTGCAGACTCTGTTCAGACTGGGAGACCCGCAATACTCCCCTAAGGCTTTTCATCTCCTTTTTCTCTTTTTAGCCTCTGAACTTACTGAACGCAGCCAATATCGTCTTTTTAAAAAAAAGAACTTCTTCCCGGGTTTCTCCCTTTTCGATCAGTAACACAGCTTTTAGCTGGATATTTCTTCCCTTTTACTTCAAACACCCCTGTCCTTTTTGTTTACTCGAGCTTCACTTTCCTTGTTCCTGAAGCCAATCTCTATTCATTATAATTTTTCTTATGTCTTTCCAAACTTCTTTACTCTCTGGCCACACCAGGTTCAGTATTTCAACTGCCCCTCAAGGTCTGGCACTAGCTCAGCAACTCTTACTGAGTCTATTTGCCCAAGAGGTATCACTCTTTTCCAACTTCAATTAAACTGGATACTCACAGGTAGGCTGTGCCATTTAATCAATTCCATCTTGTTGTCATTATGTTATGTTGTCGCTGTTATGGCGTCATCAAGAGATTTCAGGCTTTGTTAAAAACAGAAGATATTTATTGATTAAAATAACTTGGGTACAAGATGTTCCTGCAGCACAAAGTCTGCCCTTGGACAGAGCCCAGTTCCACATGTTTACAACATGGTTCCAGAAGTTGCCAGAGAGAGAACTCTCTCTGAGTGTCATCACCCTCTCTCGATTCCCATTAGTCCCTCAAGTCAGGTGTCTCAGTCCTGCTGTACTGTCTTAAAGAGACAGACACCACATACACAACAGGGGGTACTGTTCCAGAACCTTCTTGGGATTTGACTGCAGCCAGAGATTTCAAGCTTTTATATAGCCTCTACCTGAAAATAAACATGTTGGTTGGTTTTCTCTAAACTGCTGAACAATAATTATTACAAATAGATGCTGAGTAGCAGGTGCATGAGTGCTGAGTGAAGGCATGGCCCCCATCAGGGATTGGCTTGGGTGTAAGCATTGAGGTTGGGAATTGCAGTTGGGAATTTGCTCGTCTGCTGTCCCCACAATTTTGGCAGTATTTATGCTGCATTGTGGCTGAATGGCCTGCAGAGTTTTAACTTGTAATATGCTGAAAGATCTTCAACCAAGCAAACCTGATTTTTGGTTAAAGTTGTTTTTTCACTATGCTGGGATTTCTTGTGGCCAGTGGGCCTGGAACTTGTCAGTAGACACAAGGGGCCCGATTTTACCATTGCGTCACACCTGTTTTCGGGTGCGAAAATGTGGTAAAGTCGGGTGTGAGGCCATTAGCGTGATCTGCACCCCCGTCCGCGCAGATGGCCACTTTACCGAATGGCGACGATCCGATTCGTGCCCGAAACGGTCTCAACGGCGATTTAAATGCATTTGCATGCATTTCAATTGAATTAATGAACTTCCCCCCCTCCCCCCCCCACCCCCCCCATCTTTATCAGCATTTCCCCCTTTACCACCGCGTTCGCCGATCCGGAATCGCGCCAAAATGAACCTGCTGAATAAAAGTCTGAATCGGGCGCTCCAGCTGCTGAAGAGCGAGTTCAAAACTTCCTACGGCTCCCTGACTCAGATCAGTGGTGGGGCGAGAGGAGGGAGGCGGGTCAGATCATTCTCTGGTTGCGGCGGGGAGGGAATGAGGCCAGATCATTATCTGGTTGGGGGGGGGAGGAGGAGGAGGAGGCGGGTCAGATGTATCTCTGGTGGGGAGGGGGGGGAGGGAGGCCCAATCGTTGTCTGGAGGGGGGGGGGGGGGGGGTGCTGATCATTGTCTGGTGGGAAGGGAGGAGGAGGCGGGTCAGATGTTCCTCTGGGGGGTGGAGTGAGGCCAGACCATTCTCTGGGGGGGGCGATGAGTGAGGCCACATCGTTGTCTGGGGGGTGGGGGAGTGAGGCCACATTGTTCTCTGAGGGGGGGAGGAGGGAGGCAGGTAAGAGTATCTCTGGTGGGGGGGGAGGCCCTATCACTCACTGGTGGGTGGGGGGGGGAAGGCAGATGGATCTCTGGTGGGGGGGGGGCGGGGCAGGGGGGTCCGCTGCCACTCTGCGGGCGATCGTGGGCGGTGAAGCGGGCAAGGGTCGCAATCGGTCTGGGTAGCGGGGGCGGGGGGAGGATGTTGATAAGGGCAACAGTGATGTCCGTGGGGGCCATCGTTCCTGCTTTTCACTCCCGGGATGCTTTCTCCGCTTTCTGCGGCCCGGGAGCGATCTGACACGGACGCGCTTTTTCAAATTTTTTTCTAACTGCGTGTGCGCAGTTCGGCGCTCCGATTGTTTCAGGTGCGCTAAGCCCCACCCACACCGCGAATGGGACTGGAGATTTTTTTTCAGGCTGAGTGTGTATGCCTGAAAGCAGATTTCTAAGTCAGATCTGAATTACGCCCAGATTGAGCACTTAGAATGAAAATGGTAAAATCAGGCCCAAGGTGTCAGATGTAACAGCTTGTCCTCGGCAGGGAGGAGTTCTTTATAGACTTTTGGAGCAAGTGTTCCTTATCTGGGCATTGGAATGTAAACAATATGCACTTAAGGGCTGATATTATGGGGTCTGGAGAAACTAATGCCACTACTCTGATTCTAATTGATTGGCCTAATCGAACGATGCAATTGGGGTTTCTGATCAATTCATTGGCTGGTTACCAAAGAACTTTTGGAGTTTGGACTCTGCTAACACGATGAGCTTGTTCAGAAAGGCAGTGTGAAGAACCCGGGGACAAAGCTCACAAGGAGAAGGAACACCCGGAAGAAGAGGACAAAGGACTGATTTCATGTGGCAACAAAATCCTAGCCAGGTTTTAATTGAAAGTGGAAATCAACCTTAAGTAACGTAACAGATAGTGAGTATTTGGTTTATGCATTGCAAGTATTTACTGTTGTTTAAGTAGCTACAGAATAAAGGAAATTGTGCTTTAGAATTTAAAATCAACTTTGTGTCTATTTAGTACAGAGGTTAAAACACACAGGTTTGTACAACAGTTTTATGAGGGAAGCAGAGATTTTTGGAACATTGCATATGGTTCCCACCTCATAAACTGGACCATTGGCCAAAATGGATATTGTACAATTTTTTCAAAGAGCTGTTGTTACAAACATTTGAGTTCATCCTGTGCAATATGCCTTTATCTGTATGTTTGGTAGCAAATGGAATCCGATCAGCATAGATATAAAATCGTTAGACATATCACTCTCAGCATTGTGAATGTGATTTGATTCTCGACAAGGTGAAGGCTTTTGTGTCTCATTTACAGCCTCTGTCATTTATGTGAGGGGTGAGATGGTGAAGGACTTTTTACCAGGTGTGCTCACAATATGATGAGGCCCTTAGTTATGATGATGAGGGTTTGAGTCATTTTGATTTAACATCAACCAAACTCATTCATGTTTACTCTCTCCCTTGTGGGACATGGGCATAAGAACATAAGAACTAGGGACAGGAGTAGGCCATCTGGCCCCTCGAGCCTGCTCCACCACTCAAGAAGATCATGGCTGATCTTTTCATGGACTCAGCTCCACTTACCCGCCTGCTCACCATAACCCTTAATTCCTTTACTGTTCAAAAATGTATCTATCCTTGCCTTAAAAACGTTCAATGAGGTAGCCTCAACTGCTTCACTGGGCAGGGAATTCCACACATTCACAACCCTTTGTGTGAAGAAGTTCCTCCTCAACTCAGTCCCAAATCTACTCCCCCTTATTTTGAGGCCATGCCCCCTAGTTCACCTGCCAGCGGAAATAATTTCCCTACTTCTATCTGATCTATTCTCTTCATAATCTTGTATGTTTCTATAAGATCTCCCCTCATTCTTCTTAATTCCAATGAGTATAGCCCCAGTCTACTCAGTCTCTCCTCATAAGCCACCCTCTCAACTCCAAAATCAACCGCCTCTGTACCCCCTCCAGTGCCAGTGTATCCTGTCTCAGGTAAGGAGACCAGAACTCTGTACAGTTTTGCAATTGTGACATCAATGTAAAAAGTTCCTTCCTTGGTGGTTGTTCAGCAGGGATTGGCTGATGGCAATTCTGAGATCAGAAAACGTTCTGATAATTTTGTACAAAGACCCATCTGGCAATAACGCCCCCCCCCCCCCCCCCACCACCCACCACCTGCAGAGTAGCCCTGATGACACGGCCATGCCTCCCAGCTGCTCTGCCACCCGAGGCTGTGGTCAGATTTTTGGGCGGGTTCAGCTTCTGGCACAATGTTTTTTAAAGAGTTTGAAACTTGATTCACACCGACTGTACCTTGCACATAAAATTTGACAACCGTGTGTGCTGATTTTACCAATTTCAGTCAAATTGAGCTGTAAAAGTCATACATTCCAGAGAGTGTGTGTGTGAGCGAGAGAAAGTGTATATAAGGGAGAGAATGTGTAGGATTCTACGGTCTTTTCCGTGGTGGGACCCGTTGCGTACGAGAACAAAAAAACTTCGCTTTTAAGCCAAAACTCTGTTCACTTTCAACAGTACCGGTAAATCCCAGCCTTGAACGAGGACAGAAGATTTCGGCCAACACGTCTGAGAGAAAATGTGCGTGTGAGAAAGAGAGGGAGGGTGCACATGAAAGAGTGTTAATGTGAGAGAGCGAATGAGTAAGAGTGTGTATGTGTGCGCTTGGCTCACTGCCAGTCGGAGGGCTCTCATTCACCTTCATCCTCACAGGACAACACATATTTTCACCCAGTCTCACAGTGGGTGAGGGTGAGTGAGTGTGCACCCTGTGATTAAGGGTGACCCGACACACACACAACACTTCGACTTGTATTCTAATAGTCATCTTTACGTCATACTTTTCTTTAAATTACCAATTTATTGCTTTGACAATGCTTTATTTTTGCTCTGCAAGTTCTTTCTTTTGTTCATAGCTCTTTTAAAAAACAATCATCTTTCATATTATGCCAAGTTGCTAAACAGCCACTTGAGTAAGGTAAACATGGAAATATGAACACCCCCCCCCCCCTCCCCCCAACGCAAAAAGGTGGACAAGCCTAGACTGGAGGGAACTGCAGGTCAGAAAATGTGTCGAAGTAACTCAAGGTTATAAAACTAAATTACACTTAGCGTTCACAATGAAAAATAGGGGGGGAAATGTTCCTCGATGTAATCTAACAGCTTTATTAAATGACAGTCTCATAAATAAGTGGCTAGATATTTTGCCAGAAGCAATTGTCTAATGACAACTCGTGAGATTTTAATAACTATCCGGAGCAAACAAGACTTAAACAAAGAGGAAAGAGTGAGAGGCAATTTAACATCGGGGAAGTGCAGAGCATGAGATCAGGAAATGTGGAAAATTAATAATTTGATGTCAAATTAGCTTCAGCAGATCAACTGGGACACCAGAAGTGGACAAGTCCTTGTGAACTTTCAAATGTAACTAAAATAAATCCAATTAAGTCTGGTACGCTGAACACATTAAGCAGACTACTAGGAACTTTTCTCTGACTAATTACACAATGTGCAACAATACCCCTATAAATCAACTCGACGATTACCCACCTTTTAGCAGTCTTACATCTCAAATCTCTGTGCTTTGTGGCCTCAGACTCATTTGTGAATATTTTATTCATCCTAAAGACAACAGGCTCCAGACTGCCTATAGTTACAACAATTCAGACAGGATTAGAAGAATAATTGACCTCTGCAAATTCCATCGTGATTTTAATGGAAAATGTACTTTAAAAATAATAAATTAAAATTGCGACCCAACCTGTCAGTTCCCTAAAATGCATTTTGCGGAACTCAGCTTTGGCACCTGCCTGATTACTCTAAAACACTGTTCATTGATGAGTCACATGAACTTTCTTGACAGCTGGAAAAGGTGACAACCAAAGACTCGCAGCCGCGAGTTGCTAAGCTCATTTTCATTCAGTGCTCTAAGCTAGAGTTTTAATTATTTCACATAGTTGATCCAATAAACGTAGGAAGGATTTGCTACTCTTGCAAGGTTCTTTGTTTGTCATTACGTGCTGATAACTGTTTACAACCTGAAATAAGATCTGAAGCTGAAAATACTGGTGAAAGGGATCTTCCAGTAACTGTCAGGAATGACTTGTGTCACCCTGCATTTCAAACCTGTTCTCGACAGATTTGCATGATTTAGTCTGAAGAGCTGGCAGCCGATGATATTCAGATTCACAATTTATCTCTGGAGAATCTGCAACTGAATCTCACCGCAAACAATGTACTCTCTTTTAAATGACGTGAAAAATTTTGTCTCGCAAGATCGGCTGCTTTTAACTATCAAACTGCAGAAAGGAAGATTGCAGTAGAACTGTCCCTGTCTTTTCTCAAAAGAAAGATTCACCACACTGCATCTGATAGCTATGTTTTAAATCCGATATTAGTGATACCACATAAAATAATAAATTATTCCATGCCAACAATGGCATGGCAAATAAGGTGCCATGGGATTTTTCTGAAAGAAATCTGTATGGATTTTTAATTCCATTGAGTTGCAACAGTGTAACGGCAACAATGAGAATTGAGACTGTTCAAGTTATGAGAATTTCAAATGAAAAATCAAATTTAATGAAATCCACGGGTGAAGTAGCTCACTTATTCATTCACTGTTAATGTAAAGAAGGCTCTGAATCGACCCAATGAATGCAACAACATTTATTTCTCCCCTGTGCTGCCGTGACCAGTGTTAAAACAGTATGTCACGGTAACATCCAATCTCAGATGGAACCTATCCCTGACCATTCTGATAAAGTTGCCTTTTTGAAATGCTAATTTTTCTGCATTAAAATTCAATCTGTAAGCAGAGGGTCTGGAATTTCTTCCGAAGCATCGTCTGCTTGTTATGACTTGCAGCAGATAAATAGATTGTTTTGAGAGTGTTCCCAGAGTGACAGCAAATGGATGCCCCGACAATTTTGTCCTTGTAAACATTTATTGACATCAGGATTTTACAACCTTCCTGCCCGTGGGTTCGCAAGCCCTTTAAATTCCCCTGGGTGGCTTTCCTGACACTTTCCCGCCTGCCCCCAACTTGTCTGCAATTGTACAGGGGCCGAGGGAAAGGCAGAAAGGCATTGGGTGACCCATCTGTCCTCGCCCCTTCCACCTCGAATGAGGGAGGGCCGTCCCGTCTCCCAATCAATTAACACTCCTTGGAGCATTAAATGAATGTGGGGCTGTCGTGATTGGCGGGCATACGTTCCCTGCTGGAGCGGCGAAGCTACGGCATCTCCTCCGGAGCCTTCAACATGTCATTGATGAAGATGAACATCTAGCCAAGGCCTTCTCCACACCCCCACTTCTTGCCTTCAAACAACCGCACAACCTCAAACAGACCATTCTCCACAGCAAACCACCCAGCCTTCAGGAGAACAGTGACCACGACACCACACAACCCTGCGACAGCAACCTCTGCAAGACATGCCGGATCATCGACACGGATGCCGTCATCTCACATGAGAACACCATCCACCAGGTACACAGTACATACTCTTGCAACTCGGCCAACGTTGTCTACCTGATACGCTGCAGGAAAGGATCTCCCGAGGCATGGTACATGCAGACACTGCGACAATGGATGAATGAACACCACTCGACAATCACCAGGCAAGACTGTTCTCTTCCTGTTGGGGAGCACTTCAGAGGTCATGGGCATTCGGCTTCTGATATTCGGGTAAGCATTCTCCAAGGTGGCCTTCATGACACACGATGGTGCAGAGTCGCTGAGCAGAAACTGACAGCCAAGTTCCGCACACATGAAGAAGGCCTCAACTGGGATATTGGGTTCATGTCACTCTATCTGTAATCCCCACAGCTCGCCTGGACTTGCAGAGTCTCACTGGCTGTCCTGTCTGGAGACAATACACATCTCTTTAACCTGTCTTAATGCTCTCTCCACTCACATTGTTTGTACCTTTAAGACTTGATTAGCTGTAAGTATTCACATTCCAACCATTATTCTGTAAATTGAGTTTGTGTCTTTATATGCCCTGTTTGTGAACAGAATTCCCACTCACCTGAAGAAGGAGCTTAAGGCTCCAAAAGCTTGAGGCTTTTGCTACCAAATAAACCTGTTGGACTTTAACCTGGTGTTGTTAAACTTCTTACAACCTTGGAATGACAGGGTGGGAAACTACGCCATCTGAAAAATTCTGCCCCAATTACACACTGATTGCCCAGATCTTCCAGTCAATGTGAATGCTTTTTCTAAGCATGCTTTTTCTAAAAATGCTAAAAATGCTTTTTCTAAAAATTCATTATGGGATGTGGGTGTGGCAGGCTGGACATGAATTTATTGCCCATAAATGCAATAAGAGAATTAAATTAGAGGAGGATTGGACATGTTACACAACAGAAGTGTGTATCATTACATAGATTTGTTGCTATTGCACAGGATGTTGGTGAGGCCTCACCTGGAATACTGCGTACAGTTTTGATCCCTTTACCTTAAAAGGGATATAGTAACATTGGAGGCAGTCCAAAGGAAATTCACTGGGCTAGTTCCTGGGATGAGAGGGTTGTCCTATGAAGAGAGACTAAATAGTCTGGGTCTGTATTCCTTGGAGTTTGGAAGAGTGAGAGGTGACCATATTCAAACAAAAAAGATCCTGAGGGGCTTGACAGGGTTTCCATTTTTTAACTCACAATTATGTTTGAATATTGAATTGTTGCCTTATTGCGAAATCCTGATTCTATTTAGTTAACTGTAAATAACTACATTCATTACTTTAGCTTGCAAAGCTTCTGTCAATGCTTAATATCTCATCAAATTAAAGAGAATAGTATTATATTTGTGGGGGTAGGGCCTGGGTGGGATTGTGGTCGGTGCAGACTCGATGGGCCGAATGGCCTCCTTCTGCACTGTCGGGGTTTCTATGTTTCTATGTTTCTATTTAAACCAGTTGGCAATTATTGCAAGTAAAGATAATTGCTAATCCTCAGACATCAATGATTATGGATAATAATGCAACCAACTGTTGGATCATAGAGAGGATAATGTGTGTTTCTGGAAATTTCTGAGAAACTGTGGAAAGAACAACAGAGTAAATTAAACTGATCTTGATGCTCTTCCACTGATATAAGCACCTATTCACACATACCCATTGTTCGAAATGTATTCTGAGTCTTCATTCAGTTTTTGAAACATGCTAATTTTGAGTAACTTCTTTGAAATTGAGCCAAATCAGCATTTTTAATATGAAAGCAGCCACCCTGCAAAATTAAGCTTTTGTTAACATGAGACAAAATGACTTGATGCAAGTATACGGAATATTTTTGTGGTGATTGTCCCTTGAACAAGAATTATTACAATTTTCTTGCAAACTATGTTGCATTATAAATGATGGGCTGCGGGTTTCCAAGGAGTGGGGCCTGTAAAGTTCCTTGTATGGACTTTCCATTGGGCTGCCATCCACCCTGACCTTTATGGTGGGATGGGCAAGGCATAGGTCAGCCTGCCCATCCTTGGGTCTCTTAAATGACCAATTAGTGACTACTTAAGGGCCGGCTACCATCCAAACTTAATTCAGGGGCATAGGGAAGCCCGGAAGGTGACCCTGCACAGGCCTTTGGCAGGAAAGGCAGGGGTAGTGCCTCCATCAACTGCCTCTTTTCAATGTTGGATGCATCCCCAACCTGGCCTCAGCTCCCTACCCCAGAAGCTCTCTACCAACTTTCCTTGACTTGTTCCAGGAGCCTGAGTTTTAGGCCTGTGGAGTTTAAGATCTTTTTCCTTGCTTTGTAATATTGACAGTTGTTCAGTCAATAAACCTTTATTAGTGTACTGACTGGATTTTGAGCCTAAATTGGAAGGCCTTCATGGCCAATTGCAATTTAAGACCAGGCTTCTACTGGATTTAGGATGCAACAGTAAAACTTGAGTTGAGCATTCCTTTGCTCAGGAAACCCAAAGCTTTTGATCCCAATGTGGAGCACTGGGTGCTCCATCGTGCACCTTAAATTATTCTTTAGAGCCAATGGAATAGAAAGGGAGAAGAAGCAGTGAATTATCCTGTTGTCAGTATAAGGACTCCAAACATATAACTGGATCCTGATGTATCTTCTCTGGAGGCCCCTGTAAGTGGAACCTCTAATGGGGTGGTGAGATTTTTAAACTAGTAGACATTAAGGCACTGACAGCACTAGCAGCATTCAGTTAAATGACTTTAAAAACAAATCTTATGAGCTAAAAAGAAACAATTTACGCATATGAGATGCAGTAATTGATTCAAACAAGTGATTAGGATTGTAAAACACATCTGCTGATAGTTTGAATTATTGATTTTAAGGAACATTGTTCATTTTGGTCAAAAAGCATTTTACCGCAAGGCATCATGGTAAAAATCATTAGGGCAAAGCCATATTTCAAGAGAATATTGGAAATATGCAAGTTTATCAGTAAAGTTTCAGATGAGAGAACATTTAGAACACCTAATCATACTTAATGAATAAGGTTTATTCACTGTCCAGACGAGATGGACTGATGCCCAGATGTCGCAAGTTGTCTGAGTTAGACAGTGACCTTTAAGGAAACCTGTGAGAACGTTCATTTGAACTCTGGACGGAGCGTCTTAAGCTACCAGGCAACCAGGATGCGGAGACAGCCAAGAGAGAAGTCCGCTTCGGAATTTCACGGACTAAGAGAGTACCATTATGCTGAGGAGTAGAATTCGATTGGCTAAAGTATTTGACATGTATTATTGTTGATTTGTGCATCCTGAAGATGATTGATTTAAAGATCTTGAAAGGCGAGAATGATTGATAAGAAGAAACTATAATTGATCTGTTTTTGATGGTATATGTTGGTTTCATCGGAGAGGTTCTGCTGCTTTGTGTCAGAGCTACTTCATCCTTTGATGAACTCCTGGCAGCCACTGGTTTAAATAAAGTTACGTCTTTGTACAGAGATACCTGCCTCCGTGAGTCTTGTATTGTCTAAACTTTGGGCAGTACCGGTCACCTCGGGCACCCTACAACAGCTCCCGATGTTAAACCTATGGAGTAACTGGTGGCATTGGTAAAGGAGTGCCTTCATCTCAAACTGCCTGTAATCATGCAGTGATACCAATTTAACTCAACTCACAGGAACCCAGGGGAGTCTATTGCAGAGCTTGTGCCCAGATTGAGTCAATTGGCTAAAGAATGTAATTTTGGAAGTATGCTCCAAGATATGCTCAGAGACAGAGTAGTTTGTGGAGTAAACAATTTGACCATTCAGAAAAACCTGCTGGCTGAAGCCAGTGTTCCCTTGACCAAAGCCATGGAGATTGCACAGACTATGGAGATTGCTGAGAAGGGTGCTTTGGAACCTCAGAGCTTGCAGCATTATGAGGTGAATGGGCTTGTGGGGGGAGCCCCTAGGGATTTTGGTGCCAAAGTTGAGGGTGCGTAGGACCCCACAAGTAGGAGCAGTGACCAAGAGCGGGGATAAAGGAAACACAAGACCTGGAGAGTGGAAGATTATTACCAGTGCAGGAGTGAGGGCTATCAAGATGTGTGTAGATTTAAGAGTGCAGTGTGTTTCTAATGCAACCTGAAGGACCATATTTCCCCTTTTTTTGCAGAGAGAGAAAGAACCAAATGGGGCGGGGCTAGGGGGGTGAATAAAAATAAACTACTCTGACTCAAGTGTGTAATATAAAGAGTGACTCGCAGAGCGACTCCAAAGACAGATCCGTGGTGTTACAGTTGAATAATTTAAATGTGCGTAAATCAGCTCTCATTGTAAATGAGTTATTGGTAAATGGTCTTCTGCTCCAAAGGAAGCAGGCACTGAAGCTTCAGCTACTGTGATGGAAGAACATGAGGGCAATTCTCCCAGCCCGCTGCACTGCTCGAGCTAGGAGACATAAGCGGAGGCCATTTAGCGGGCTCCCCGCTGAGGGCCATTGCCTCCACGCGTCTCTGGGCCTCAGATGTCTGGCAGATTGCGGAAATCGGCACGGGGCAGATTAAAATGTTCAAATATGTATTTAAATATGATTAGCGGGCCCGGGACTGAAGTCACCGGACCTGCTAGCCTATCTCCCCACCCGCCATGAGTGGTTCACTATAGCGCGGTTTACAACAGCTCTGCACAAAAGGGGAGCTGGCGGCCCAACTCTGCTGGAGTTAAGAGGGGGTTGGAGCTGCTGGCTTGGGGGAGAGGGATCAAGAGATCAGAACTGCCTTGGGGAGGGGGGGGAGGGGCGGAGATCGAGTCGGACTGCAGAGGGGGAAGATTTGAGGGATCGGCCCAGAGACGTCCAGGAGGTCTGCGATCGGAGGGTGGGGGGGTTGGTGGGGCAGCAATGAAGGGTTGCAATCGCTGGCCAGTGATCGGGAGGCCAGAAGTGTGGGCCACTGCGCATACACTGATCTCCACTTTGACAGATCGGTGTACGCGCAGTGGCCCGCTCAGCGCTAAGCTGCCAGCTTCTTCAGTGGGAACAGACTTTTATCATCATTCACACTAGGACACTCTGCAGGACTCAGAGTAGGAGATTCAATTTGCAAATCCCGCTAAAAGAACCAACAGGAGTTACTCCAGTTTTAATGCAAATTCAGCACTTAGAATTTTTTTGGGAGAATCCTGGCCCAAATGTATAAATATTTGAAGGACAGTACACAAGAAATGAAATTAAAAGTTAGCTCGGCAAGGTTAGCTGCATATACAGGAGAATCCTTAAATATATTGGGAACAACATCCGTGCCCGTGATGTACCGGCATCAATCGACTCAATCACATGTCATCATTGTGACAGGCCAGCAGCCCAGTCTACTGGGACAAAATTAGTTGTGCCAGATAAAACTAAATTGGCCATAGATCTTCAGCATAACTGGTGATAGTTTACAAAAGGTTTTAAGGAAATACCAAGAGGTCTTTTGTAATGTATTGGGGAAGATTTGATGCGTCAAAACCAAGATCTACGTTAATTCAGACTCCACTCCCAGATTGTTCAGAGCTCGGGTCGGTGTCTATGTTTTGCATGAACAAGTCAATGAGGAGCTGAAGTGGTTACAAGAGTTGGGAATAATAAAGCCTGTATAATTCTCAGATTGGGCAACCCCGAATGTCACCGTGGTGAAACCAGACCAAATGGCTCACATTTGCAGAGACTACAAATTAACTGCAAACTAAGTGGCTAAACTGGATGATTAGCCTATTCCAAAGATTGAGGGCCCATACACAAAGTTAGCAGGAGAACAAAGATTTGCCAAACTTGATATGAGCCACGCAAACCAGCAGTTGCAGCTGGATAAAGACTCCAAGACGTATGTGACAATAAATATGCACAAGGATCTGCGTCAGTACACCCAGTTTCCCTTTGACATTTCATCATCTTGTGCCATTTTACAGCCAATAATGGAGAGTTTGCTGCAGGGTATCTCGACAATGTGTTGGTCAAAGGGGTGTCCCAAGAGGAACATTTGGTGAACACTGAGGAGGTACTGAAGAGATTTAAGGAAGTCTGAGGTTACGTACCTGGGTTTCAAGGATGATGCTTAAGGATTGCCCGCTTCAGTGGAGTAGGTCAAGGCTATCAAAAAGGCACTGGCACCGTGCATCCTGTCTGAGCTGAAGTCTTTCTCGGACATAGTAAATTATTATGGGAATTTCATACCTAACCTGTCAACACTATTAGCTGATTAAAAAAATCAACAATTGTACTGGAATGAATTGCAGAGAGAGGCCTTCGGAAAAATCAAGATCACCCTGCAATCTTCAGACTTGTTGGTACATTTCGACCTGAAGGAAGAGATTGTGTTAACATTGTGATGTGTCACTGTATGGCACGTGGGCAGTGCTGCCACATAAGTTGGGAGATGGAGTGGAGTGGACCATGGCTTTTGCCTCCAGGACCTTGAATGATGCAGAGAGAGGCTACTCCCAGATTGAAAAGGAGGTTTTGGCAGCAGCGTACGGGGTGAAAAACTGTTGCCAACATGAATATTGGCAGCACTTCATGGTAGTTACAGACCACAAACCATTATTGGGTTTGTTCAAGGAGGATAAAGCCATTCCTCCCATTACCTCAGTCAGAGTCCAGTGTTGGGCATTGCTGTTAGCAGCCTATGAGTACTCATTCCAGCACAGACCGGGTACTCACATTTCAAACACAGATGCCTTAAATCGTTTTCCCTGACTGCAAAGCGATTCAGCACTGGCCGTGCTGCAAGAGATCGTACACTCCCTGAACCTTTTGGATACGCCCAGCAAATCCAAATGTGAACCCAGAGAGACCCAGTACTGGTGAAGGAAAAAGAAAGGTCCTTCGCATTTGGAATAGTGACAAGTCTGAACAGTTTCTGCCCTATCAAATCTGAAATGAGGAGTTCAGTATAGAAGACCAAGTGTTGTTGTGGGGAGTGAGAGTGGTCATCCCTTCCAGCCAGCGAGGCGCTGCTACAGGAGTTGCACGCAGCCCACCCTGGCATGACCAAGGTGTAGAGGCTGACACAACAGCTATGCCTGATGGCCAGGGTCTGGACAAGGACATTGAAAGTGGAGTCAAACAATGTGACCTGTGCCAGCTGTAGCGATAGTTACCCCTATCAGCCCAGTTACACTCTTGGGAGTGGCCTGGTTGGCTGTAGATGTGAATCCGTATTGAAGTTGCAGGACCCTTTCTACATGCCATGTTCCTTATCATTGCTGATACTCATTCAAAATGGATGGATGTGCATGTGATGGGATCCACAGCCTCAATGGTGGAGAGAGAGAAGTTGCGATAGACATTTGCCAACTATGGATTGCTGGTGGTACTGGTGTCAAAAAAAGACTCGACTTTCACCAGTGAGGAGTTTCATTATTCTTTACGATAAAGGGGGTTTGGCATGTTAAAACAGCACCTTATCATCCTGCGTCCAGTGGGTTGGCAGAGAAAACAATCTAGCCCTTTAAGACATTGATGAAAAAAGTAGCCCTCAGGCTCCTTGCTAACTAAATTTTCAAGGTTCCTGAGGGCTTACACGATGACCTGTCATGCCACCGGGGGGGTGTGTCCCTTGCTGAATTGTTGATGGGTAGGCACCTTTGGATGCACCTGGATCTCATATTTCCAAAATTGTTGGGGAGGGTGGAGTTAAAGCAGGATGCACAGATGGCCTGTCAGGATATAATCAAACCGGAGAGATTTCAGGATGGATGACCTGGTTTCTGCAAGGAACTTTGGGAGAGATCCAGTGTGGATCGTATGGATCCCGGAGGCAGTTGTAGAAAAGATTGGGCCAGTGTTGTACATCATCAATGTTCAAGAGTGCAGAAACATGTGGATCATTTAAGGGAGAGACAAGTGAGTGTTCAGGAGGAGCAGCCTTTGATTTGATTTGATTTATTGTTGTCACATGTATTGGCATATAGTGAAAAGTATTGTTTCTGGCACGCTATGCAAAGCATACTGTTCATAGAGAAGGGAACAAGAGAATGCAGAATATAATGTTACAATCATAGCTAGGGTGTAGAGAAAGATCAACTTAATGCAAGGTAAGTCCATTCAAAAGTCTGACAGCAGCGGGGAAGAAGCTGTTCTTGTGAGCCAGTTGGTACGCGACCTCAGACTTTTGTATCTTTTTCCCGATGGAAGAAGGTGGAAGAAAGAATGTCCAGGATTCTGGCTGTTTTGCCGAGGCAGCGGAAGTGGAGACAGAGTCAATGGATGGGAGGCTGGTTTGCGTGATGGATTGGGCGACATTTATGTTCTTTTGTAGTTCCTTGCGGTCTTGGGCAGAGCAGGAGCCATACCAAACTGTGATACAACCAGAAAGAATGCTTTCTGTGGTGCATCTGTAGAGGTTGGTGAGAGTCATAGTTGGCAGTCTAGTATTTTGATGCCAGTAATGGTGGTCTCATTTGATGTGAGTGGGGGTGAAGTGCATCCCCCAGCAAGAGAGATGACCCTGTCAGCATCGGCAAGTAAAGAGGGCACTGACCCAAGCAGTTTCCCACTGGCGGAAAGTCCATTCAGCAGGGAGTGGGAGGAGAACGCTCCAGCAAGTTTGGAAATCACCAGACAGGCTGGACTTGTAAAGGACTGATTTTGATGACTATTTGGGTTATTTTTGTAAATAGTTACTTATCTGTTGTTGTGGGTATCAGTTGAAACTCAAAGGGAGGGGGATGTGGTGTGTAGCCCTTGAGGAGCTTTTTCCTGAAAGGGTCATGCTGTTCAAAGCGGAAGCTGAGTTTGGCACTTTCTCAGATTTGCCTGGGCTTATTCCTAGAGTTCGATTCCGGAATTCTCCCATCCCGCCCGCCACTGGAAGTTTAGCTAGCGGGTTGCGGACAATGTGACAGCCGGGTGGGAACTTCTGGGAACTGCCTGGAATTTTGGGCCTGAGGAGTTTAAAACCTTTCTCCTTGCTCTGTAATGTGTAAAGTTATTCTGTTCATAAACCTTTGTTAGTTCACTGCCCGGAGTTTGAGCCTTATCTCACTACACTACAAATAACACTGTGAAGGAAGGTGGAAATGAGCAAGTAGCCAGGATTGTAGAGCAACATGTGACCAGCAGCTAGTAGCGTGTAGCATGTATGTATGAATAGTTGCAGCTGTACTGCCCTTGTGAGTAACGGTTGCTGAATCTATCAAGCAGATTTGTCTGTTGAGCCATCCTGAATTGTATCTTCAAATAAACTGAACATGTGTATTATTTACCAGTCCTGATGTGAGATTTTGAGATTGTGTAAAGCAGATAATAAAAACACCGCTGTAACGGCCAGAAGCATTCACCACTGACTCTTCACAGGGTGAGAATTTAAACTGTACCATTCTAAAAATCATGGTTGTCATCTTCCTTTGTTAGTGGAATTGTTTTCCCTAAAATATGTATTTTTTGAAAATCATTTTTACTTAAAGCGATCAAGAAGGACCATGTTTACACACTTAGGTTGACTGTCCCCAGAAATGCACCATTACATTTTAATTGATCTTGTTGATAAGACAAATCAGCTCACTGTTGATTTTACCAACTGGGGTAAAATACTCTACATTTGTAGACTCATCAGCCGGAATATTACCGTCTCGCCCGCCCCAGCGTCGTGGCAGGCAAGGCTCGTAGAATGGCATTCTCCGTTGGCTTCAGGTAGGATCTTACGAGCCTCAAGCAAGCGAGAGGCAGTAAAATCCTGGCCTTAGTATCTGTTAGAACCATCAGGAAAAATCCAGTAATTTTGTTTTATTGATTGGTACTGATCAGTGAAAAATGAAAACAAACTCAAAATAATAGCAACTGGAATTAAAATTGGATAACTGGACTGAAAAGTACATATCCAAACAATCTATACAGTGCCAAAAGAGGTCATTGCCCCACCGAGTCTGTACCAACTCTCAGAAAGATCAACTTATGCAGCGCCACCCCCCACCCCCACCCAGTAACCCCTCACAATTAGGTACCTAATCCACCCGACCTGCACATCCTCGGACACACTAAGGGGCAATGTAGCATGGCCAATCCACCTAACTGCACATCATTGGATGTGGGAGGAAACCCACAGAGACACAAAGAGAATGTGCAAATGCCTTGTAGGCAGTTCACAAGGCCGGAATTGAACCCAGGTTCCTGGTGTGGTGAGGCAGCAATGCCAACCACTATGCCACTGTGCTGCCTCCCTGCAGAAAGCAGATGATAACGATAAATGGTCAAAGCTGCTTTAGAGATGGAAGTTCACAGATCTGAAATATTGGGCTTGTCCATGGTGGGACCCATTACAAACGAGAACAGAAAATGTGGCATTCCAGCCAAAACTCCATTTATTTTCAGTGGCATTGGAAAATCCCAACTGTGAACTAGAAAGGATTATTTCGGCCATTATCTCTGTTTTCTCTGCACAGGTACTACCCAACTGTTGAGTATTTCTGGCATTTTCTGTTTTTATTTCAGATTTCCAGCATCTGTATCATTTGTTCTATTTTCTTTTATTCCTGAAAGAAATAACTTGTGTATTTTGCATGGTCTGCAATATGACTGGTGTAAAACAGTTGAAGGTTGAAAAAAACTAAGTTGCTCTGGCAATGAGTGGCAGCCATTTTGTTTTCCTGCATACTTAATAGTTTGGTGATGCAACTGAGTTATGCTTTGACATGCTTCCATTTGTTTTTGCTTGCTGTTGCTTCTGTGATTCCTTTCACAGTTTAATGTTTGTTTTTCCACTGCGCTGATGGTGACTTTGTTGAGTCTCTCTAATTGTTTATTTCTCCATTCATTCATGGGACAAGTTGGCTGACTAACATTTATTGCCCATCACTAGTTGCCCAAGGGCAGTTGAGAGTCAACCACATTGCTGTGGCTCTGGAGTGTAGGCCAGACCAGGTATGGATGATGTCCTAAAGAGCATTAGTGAGCCAGATGGGTTCTTGCGACAATTGGCAATGGTTTCATGGTCATCAGTAGATTCTTAATTCCAGATTTTTTTTTATTGATTTCAAATTCCACCATCTGCTGTGGCAGGATTCGAACCCAAGTCCCCAGAACATTAGCTGAGTTTCTGGATTACAAGTCCAGCGATAATACCACTAGGCCATCGCCTTCTCTTGTTGCTCCTCTAAAGGTAGTTTAGGTGTGAGTGCATGGAATGATATTTTCTTCTATTTAATAACATTTCAAGTAAGGGTGAGATGAGTAAAACACAGTCAGCCGTAGTGTATATCTGACATGATGGCCAGAATGGCCTCCTTCTGCACTGTAACAATTCTGTGAAATGGCTGCCACTGCAGTACTGAACGCACAGTTCTAGCCCGTAATGAATAGCAATGTAGTGGAGGCACTTGAGATGTTTAAACCAAAATGCAGACTGACATTTAATAACTTTCCTTTTTAACAGGCGCGAGTGGAGCAGAAAGGGTAAGCTATTTTCTTTTGTGGGCAAGAGAGAGAAAGGGTTATATTTGTTTAATAGCTAGGGGATGATTGAGAACAACAATAAAAGCCGAGACATTTATGTTTGTAATATTCAGTGCACATCTCCAGCCAAAGTTAAACCATTGGATCCACCGATATCAATTTTAAAGCTTGAGGCAGGAACCAGTTGAGTCTGTTGACACTTTCTTAACAAGATTGAATAATGCAGCCAAAGAATATAAATTCAAAGCCAGAGATGAAAGGATGTGGGATTAATCCATTCGGGGCTCTGCACGCTTTAAAGGTGGAATTTTCTAATATTTTCTAAAAGTGTCAGTCCCGGTGATATAACCGGAGAGAATCTCGCTGGCGCCATTGGCAGGGAAAGTAGCCATAAATTCAGCCTCTTTAACAAAACTTATTTTCTCACTAGTTTCACGCCATGCCCGTGGCAGCCTGCATTTGATTTGTCCACCCCACCACAACCTAGTGGCTGCAATCAGTGGGGTGCACCACTTAAACACTTCCCCAGGACTCGTACCGACTCCAATTGGGGGTGGCGTGGGGGGGTGATGGCTGCCTGAAAGACCATACCACGCTTAACCAAGGGAGCCCTCCGCAAGCTTCTGGATGGGGTTCAGCAGAGGCAGGAGACCCTCTGCCCTCGATCAGGCGGGCGCCCAGCTAGCAAAGTGACCAACCCTGTCTGGTAGGCTGTGGCTACAATTGTGAGTGCCAGTTCATTCCATAAGAGAATAGGGCTGCAGTGCAGGTAGAAGGTGCATGACCTTCTTTGTACAGTCAGGGTAAATCTATCTTCTCTCATGTCTCCCGCAGCGCCTTCATACCTTCACAGAGATCACACTCCCACCCACCTCGTGATGTCCATCACTTGTCATGCCGACTGCCCTCACCATGATACCCCCAGTACTTCCTCTGCTCCTCACGTTCTCGCTGTCTCTTGCCCTCCATGCATGCCATGCAACACTACCATCTGACCTAGCATGGCTCCCACCTACACTCTCCCCATCTGTCTCATGACAGGACAAACTTGAGCACAACTGGCGAGTGATGCTGGAGCTCAAAATTCTAACCTCCTTTGAGGAATAAGCCCATGAACTTGCCGGCAAAGAACAGGACCGCACCTGTGCAGAGGGTGAGGTAGGCCTCACACATCCAGCCATGACGTCATCCTCACGTGAGTTACCTTTCTCCTGTCAGTGTTCCCCCGTCCCGCACTAATGTCATCTCCTTTCCCTTGCAGTTCAATCATGTTGACCAGCCCAAACCAACCTCACTGCCTCTGGATACCACAGATTTAAGCAACTCTGAGGCAGACATCTCCAAGACAAGCATTGAAGAGGTGTCACAGCTGTCATCCGCACTCTGCACCAACACAGATACTCACACCTTGCTGGGAATAGACAGGCTTCTGGGTCACTCACTGATGAACATCTCACAGCTGATGATCCACAGCAAGTGGAGGCAGCGATGTCCCAGGGTTCCAGCACTAGGAAGGATTCCAGAGCCCAGCACTCTGCTGAGCCCCTGGCCGATGATGTTGCCCTGGGTCCGATCATCCTGGAGCTGCTGGAGCTACAAAGGCAGAGTCATGAGTACCAGGAAGGGATGACAACATCCTCCTTGGACTGCAAGGCTGACTGGAGGAGTTGCATTGCCTTCTATCTGAGGAGATGGTGCCGTCACTCTGATGCAACAAGGCCAACACTGCGAGGGTGGCATCCGCAGTGGAGACCTTGGCGCAGGACATGCACTCAGTGGTGGGTGATGTCCGCTCTATGGTTTAGCTCATGACCTCCATGGTGCAGAGTGTCAAATGCATGGTGCAGGCACTTGTGGTAATCCACGGGTGTCGGCGCCAGAAAATGGCAGGGCTTCTGGATCTCGCTTCAGCTCCCCCTCCATCCCATGGAGGAGCACAGGGGCCTCCAGATACCTGAAAGAAGAGGATCGGCGGGAGTACAGCCCAGGGCTCTCCAGCCCATCTGACACTCCCCTCCCTGTGAGTGACACACCTCCAACCCTGCAACCGAGGAGGGCAGCACTGTAACACTGTGCTGCCTGAAAGCAGGGAAGACCCCTCAGGGTCCTGGCCCCCTAGGGGATGCCCGCTGAGGCTATTTCAGGCAGCAGAGCATGGAAATCAGCAGGTCACCTCAAACTCTGCTGTGGGTCCTGGGGAAATACCTAGATGTAGCAGGAGGGCGAGGAAGAGTTAGAAAAGATAGGAACCTAGTGGGCATGAGTGAAACTAGACACCAGTAGAGATGTCACCATTGTAATAACTAACTTGCATTAAAATTCATTTTGTTCACCGATACAGATCCTCCATGATGTGATTTCATAGCGCCATGCTCTGCAAATACATATCCAAACTCTATGCTTCCTCTGCGAAGTGTGAAAATGTCAGCGCCATGTCTCTCCCATCTTCCACATTGACGACGCATTATTGCTGCACCTCTCCTGGCGCGGAGCCTCCCCAGCCCCAACCCCCCAAACCTACCATTCATGGAAAGTTAACCCCCCCCTCCCCACATCAACGCTCAGTCCTCTCGAGTTTGCCATCATTCTCTTGGAATGCCAAGAGGTGAAAAGGTGTAGAGAGTCTGTCCACCTCATCAGGAGGTGGAGAAACACACTGGGAACCCTAACCTCGGAGGAGGTATTAGCAGCTGAGGTTTACATTGAGCCTCGCTGGGCCCCGAGATCATCCCGTTCAGTGGCAGGTCATATTCAGCTCTCTGTCAGTCAGGAGTCAGACAAAGTCCTCAATGCAAGTCATCATCATTCTCATGCATCGTCCAGCCAATCACTTCAGCGCCTTGCCCATGAATGGTGCAACCATGGCAATGACCTCCTGCAGGTAGTGAGCAAATGTCAGACCCCATGGTGGAAGAAGCCTCCACAACCTAGTCCTGGCCACCTCCAAGCAGAGAGGCTATGAGGATGTCCCTAGCCCTGTGGCCCATGCGGGCCCTGGCCATCACTGAGGTCTCTCCTCCTCCTCCATGGGTACCTCCTTTCCGCCCTTCTCGACATCCTCCTCATCCGAAGAGTCATGGTGCTCCTCCATCTCCTCCAGTTCTAGCTGCGCTCCCTGCTGCAGTGCTACGTCGCGCAGGACGTAACAGACCACAGTGATGCAGGACACCATCTGGGGGCTGTTGCTGGAGGGTAACCCCCCCATTCAGTTGGGGCACTGGCACCGCATCTTAAACAGACCAGTTGACTACTCAACCAGCGTTCATGTTGATACATGAACTTTGTTGTAGCAAGTCTCAGCAGGTGTCTTTTTTTAATCTACTTTAAATTTTATTTTTCTTGACATCATGAGGCTATATGTTTTCTAAAATTTCCATATAAGAACATAAGAACATAAGAAATAGGAGCAGGAGTAGGCCATCTAGCCCCTCGAGCCTGCCCCGCCATTCAATAAGATCATGGCTGATCTGACGTGGATCAGTACCACTTACCCGCCTGATCCCCATAACCCTTAATTCCCTTACCGATCAGGAATCCATCCATCCGCGCTTTAAACATATTCAGCGAGGTAGCCTCCACCACCTCAGTGGGCAGAGAATTCCAGAGATTCACCACCCTCTGGGAGAAGAAGTTCCTCCTCAACTCTGTCTTAAACCGACCCCCCTTTATTTTGAGGCTGTGTCCTCTAGTTTTAACTTCCTTACTAAGTGGAAAGAATCTCTCCGCCTCCACCCTATCCAGCCCCCGCATTATCTTATAAGTCTCCATAAGATCTCCCCTCATCCTTCTAAACTCCAACGAGTACAAACCCAATCTCCTCAGCCTCTCCTCATAATCCAAACCCCTCATCTCCAGTATCAACCTGGTGAACCTTCTCTGCACTCCCTCCAATGCCAATATATCCTTCCTCATATAAGGGGACCAATACTGCACACAGTATTCCAGCTGCGGCCTCACCAATGCCCTGTACAGGTGCATCAAGACATCCCTGCTTTTATATTCTATCCCCTTCGCAATATAGGCCAACATCCCATTTGCCTTCTTGATCACCTGTTGTACCTGCAGACTGGGCTTTTGCGTCTCATGCACAAGGACCCCCAGGTCCCTTTGCACGGTAGCATGTTTTAATTTGTTTCCATTGAGATAGTAATCCCATTTGTTATTATTTCCTCCAAAGTGTATAACCTCGCATTTCTCAACGTTATACTCCATTTGCCATATCCTCGCCCACTCACTCAGCCTGTCCAAATCTCTCTGCAGATCTTCTCCGTCCTCCACACGATTCACTTTTCCACTTATCTTTGTGTCGTCTGCAAACTTCGTTACCCTACACTCCGTCCCCTCCTCCAGATCATCTATATAAATGGTAAATAGTTGCGGCCCGAGTACCGATCCCTGCGGCACGCCACTAGTTACCTTCCTCCAACCGGAAAAACACCCATTTATTCCGACTCTTTGCTTCCTGTCGGATAGCCAGTCCCCAATCCACTTTAACACACTACCCCCAACTCCGTGTGCCCTAATCTTCTTCAGTAGCCTTTTATGGGGCACCTTATCAAACGCCTTTTGGAAATCCAAAAACACCGCATCCACCGGTTCTCCTCCATCAACCGCCCTAGTCACATCTTCATAAAAATCCAACATGTTCGTCAAGCACGACTTTCCCCTCATGAATCCATGCTGCGTCTGATTGATCGAACCATTTCTATCCAGATGCCCTGCTATCTCCTTTTTAATAATGGATTCCAGCATTTTCCCTACTACAGACGTTAAGCTGACCGGCCTATAGTTACCCGCCTTTTGTCTCCTTCCTTTTTTAAACAGCGGCGTAACATTAGCCGTTTTCCAATCAACCGGCACTACCCCAGAATGCAACGAGTTTTGATAAATAATCACTAACGCATATGCCCTTCACAATTTGCTTTAGTCACATATTCACTCTCCACAAAACATTTGCAGAAGACAGTTTATTTTAATTGCATTAATATGAAATTTTAATCTTTTGAACTTTTGATAAAATGTATCTTTCTGAGCCTAAAGCCAAAACAACATCTTCCTCATTGTCACAGAGTTCCTTGAGAAAGATGCTGATTGAACTAAGAGTTATTTGGAACTCATTAAGGACGTTATAGTCTTCTCTCAAGTGCAACATGTTGTCATTTAACAAAGCCTTCAAAAAACCATGTCTGTAAATGTCCAGGGCATAAGCATTCAGCGGCATTCTGACATCCACACTGGCATTATCAGTCACCTCCTGAGGGAGTACCCTTTATCCCCGAGGATCCAGCCCTCCTGCCAATGCTCTCCCTCAAGATCCATCCCAGAAAGCAGCTGGCATGGACGCTGACCGAGAAATGGGCACACACCTGCACAATGCACATGGCATGGTCTCACACTGTCTGAACATTGAGGGAGTGGTATCCCTTGTGGTTCACAAGCAACACCCTGTGCCACCATGGAGAATGCAGAGCCACATGGGTGCAATTGATGATGCCCAAAACCTGGAACAGGCCAGCTGTGCAGGCAAAGCCCATGGCCCTGGCATCCTGGCTCGTCTGGTCCCAGTCCAAGTTGATGTACATGTGGGCACTTGCAAATTACACATATATGACCTCCCTTATGCACTTGTGTGCAATAGTTTGGGAAATGCCACACAAAACCTTTCCGAGGAAACAGCGACTAACCTGACTGTGCATCCTCCTATAACAAGATCTCCAGCTCTGTGGCTTTTGAGGCAACATATGCCAGTCACCCTCAAGCTAACAGAGTCCTAAACTTCTTCACCAGTGGCTCATTCCAGGATTCCACAGGGAACGTGTGACATTTCCCAGACATATGGGAGGTGGAAAATGTCTTGGTCAGATAGACCTATGAGTTCATTAGATTCTCAACAGATGCTGATAGTCAGGCCGTGAGGGCAGTTCATGTTGGGGCCATCTTGCATTTCTATATGTGAGATATTTCTAAACCCATCCACTGCCCATGGACAAGTTAGAGGTTGATTCCTATTTTTAAAATTTATTTTTGAACTCATTCCTCATTTCTAATCTGTGTGTTTGTGCGTGCATTTCATTATTTTCTTACATTATAGTAGCTAACAATTTCATTCTTTAATTCCATTGGTTTTCCTAGTATTTTTTTTCTAGTGGTTGTGATTGTTTTAAGTTTCTCCTTCCTTTTTGCCTCTTGCTTTCCTATTATTCTGGGTGCGCTTTCTGATCTTCAACTCTGAAGACAGCTATAATATAGTTATTCAAAGTGTCTGCCATTTCCTTGTTTCCCCCGACTAATTTCCCAGTCTCACCCATTAAGGGAGCAACATTTATTTCAGTTACTCTTGTTCTTTTGATATATTGTCAAAACTTTTAATCACTGTTTTATAGTTCCTGCTAGTATTCTCCCACACTCCAATTTCTCCCTTTTTTGTGGTTCTCCTTTGCTGGTTTATAAGGTATTCTCAATATTCTGGGTTATCACTAATCTATGCAGAATTGTACATGTTTTCTTTCAACTTGACACCATCCTTAACTTCTTTACTCAGCCTATGGGACAGGCCATAAAATTCTTCCCTACATTTTGATTCTCCGAACTAAATCATTTCTCACGATTGTATTGATCTCATCCTTTATTAACAGAGCTACTTCATCTCCTCTTCCTTTCCAACACCAACACCTCTACTTTCTCAGAAGACTAGGGAAATTTGGCATGTCCACTACGACTTTCTCCAACTTTTACAGATGCACCAGAGAAAGCCTTATTTCTGGTTGTATCCACAGCTTGATATGGCTCTTGCTCTGTCCAAGACTGCATGCAGCTACAAAAGATCATGAATCAAGCCCACTCCATCACTCAAACCAGCCTCCCAACCATTGACTCCATCTACACTTCTCGCTGCCTCGGAAAGCAGCCAGCATAATTAAGGACTTCACCCACCCTGGACATCATCTCTTCCACCTTTTTCCATCGGGAAAAAAATACAAAAGTCTAAGGACACGTACCAACTGACTCAAGAACATCTTCTTCCCTGCTGCCATCAGACTTTTGAATGGACCTACTTCCCATTAAGTTGATTTTTCTCTACACCCTAACTATGACTGTAACACTACATTCGGCACTCTCTCCTTTCCTTCTTTATGTACAGCATGCTCTGTCTGTATAGCACACAAGAAACAATACTTTCCACTTCATACTAATACATGTGACAATAATAAATCAAATCAAATCAAATCTTCTATCTTCTGAAATGTCAAAAGTCCTTCAACATTCCAGATCCCAGGAATTGTCACTTTGCAAACATCTCTCTGTAAAGGCTCTCATATCAGAGTCATTGATATATATTTGTACTTTCAATTCACCCATCTTAATCATAGAATTCCTACAGTGTAGAAACAAGGCCATTTGGCCCATTGAGTCTGCACTGACTCTCTGAAAGAGCATCTTCCCCAGGCCCACCCGTACCCTATTCCTATAACCCCTCACATTTACCCCGCTTATCCCCCCAACCTACAGATCTTTGGACATGAAGGGCAATTAAGAGACGGCACGGTGGCACAGTGATTAGCACTGCTGCCTCACAGTGCCAGGGACTCAGGTTTGATTCCTGTGCTTGGGTCACTGTCTGTGCAGAGCCTGCACGTTCTCCCCGTGTCTGCGTGGGGTTCCTCCGGGTGCTCCGGTTTCCTCCCATTGTCCCAATGACGTACTAGTTAAGTGCATTGGCCATGCTTAATTCTCCCTTAGTGTGCCTGAACAGGCGCCAGAGTGTAGCAACTGGGGTATTTTCCTAGTAACTTAATTGCAGTGTTAATGTAAGCCTACTTGTGACACTTATAAATAAACTTTAAATTATGCATGGCCAATCCTCTTAAACAAACACATTTTCCGACTGTGGGAGGAAAGTGAAGCACCTGAAGGAAACCCATGCGGCACCAGAAGAACATAAAAACTCCACACAGTCATCCAAGGCTGGAATCGAACCCAGTTCCTGACGTTGTGAGGCAACAGTGCAAACCACTGTGCTGCCCCTTGGTAACAAATGCTGCATACTTCCAAATGAAGAGCCTCAAATTCTGTTTTTTTTTACCATTTTTCTCTACTCTGCTCTTATTTACTGGTGCACACTTATGTTTCTATGCTCTGTTCCTTTCCACACACTCTGGTTATAATTACTTGGATATCTACCCTCTACTGTTGCTCTTTCTCTTTAACTTTCCAAATTTCCCTTCATATGAAGCCTGCCCAACCCCTGCTATATAATTTAAAGCCTTCTCTACAGCCCTAGTTATATGATTGCCAGTACATTGGTCCAGTATGGTTCAGCTGAATGTTATCTCACAGGTACAGCTCCCATTTTCTCCAGTACTGGTGCTAGTGCCCCATGAATCAGAACACATTTATCCTACTACAATCCTTGAGCTTCACATTCAACTCTCTAATCTCATTATGTCAGTTTGCTCATGGCTCAGGTAGTAATCCAGAGATTTCTAACAGGTTCTGCTTTTTAATTTACTCCCTACCTGTTCATATCCCTCAGCCTATCTATATCATCGGTACCCACACGGACTAACACAGCTGGATCAATCCTATTCCACTCCAAGTTCCTCTTTGGTGCTGAGGAGATGTCCTTAATGCCAGCAATGGGCTGGCAACACAGTCTCCAGGACTCATGTTCTCGACTACAGAGAACATTATCTATCCCTCTAATTATACTATCATCTAGTACAACTACATTTAGGGTGGCACAGTAGCACAGTGGTTAGCACTGCTGCCTCACAGTGCCAGGGACCCGGGTTTGATTCCCAGTTTGGGTCACTGTCTGTGGGTAGTCTGCGCATTCTCCCCGTGTCTGTGTGGGTTTCCTCCGGGTGCTCTGGTTTCCTCCCACAGTTAGAAAGACGTGCTGGTTAGGTCTTGCTAAATTCTCTCTCAGTGCACCCAAACAGGCACCAGAGATTTTTCACAGTAAATTCATTGCAGTTTTAATGTAAGCCTACTTGCAACACTAATAAAATAAACTTAAAAACTTGCTTTTTTCTCCCTCAACTTGAATAGCTCCCTAAAACACTGTGCTGCGGTCAGTTTGAGCATCCTTGCTGCAGTTTCTGCTCTTGTCCACACAAGTTGCAAGAACCTTGATCTTATTGGGCAATTGCAAGGGCTTAGCCCTCTCTCGTGCGAAGTGCTTAATCCCTGTTGCCTGCCTCACTCATAGTCACACCCTCCAATCACTGACCATAGACCAAGTCATTCAAAACGCACAGAAAGTGACTTCTGATAGATGAAATGAATTTGGGTATCTATAATAGGTAGCTTATCTTGAAAGCCTGAAGCAAGAATAGATGATATTGATGGAAGTTATTGCTGGTGCGGTCACTCGATTAGAACAATATATTGAATTTTTGTGAAGAAAAGCATGTATTGTTACTTGGTTGTTTGATGTGATCTGTACAATGGTATCTGTAAAAAAAACAGTTGGAGAATGTTGTGGGAAAATTACCACTCGGAGTCAGACTTAAAGATTCAACATATAGTTTTATCGGACAAAGCTTTGGGAGAAGCGCTGGGCTCTCCGCAGTGCGCGCAGTCACCTTCTCAACTTTACAATGGCAGTTGAGCATCTTTATACTTTTTCAAATAATAGACAAGTACGGACATTAGCCGTTAGCACATTGTTATACAAATAATAGACAAGGACGGACATCGGCAGTTAACACATCGTTACACGTAGAGTAGACAAGGACATTGGCAGTTAACACATCGTTACACGTAGAGTAGACAAGGACATCGGCAGTTAACACATCGTTACACGTAGAGTAGACAGGGACATTGGCAGTTATCACATCGTTGTACATAGAGTAGATACATTTATGCATTATGTCCCCCATCAATGACTGATCTCGTTATCAAAACTCTTTGTTTTGGGTCCTGCTTTTATCTAAAGTTAAGTTGCCTCCAGGTCTGATCTGCTTCCTTCAGCAATTTAAACACTAACAGGTTTTAACTCTTTGTGTAATGTCTGTGCTCAAGTCAGCACATCTTAATGTCTTTTCCCAGAGTCCATTTTGTGCCAGGTAGCCATTTTGTGTCCTTTAATTTTGATTCTACTCCAACAGAGAACAAGAATCAATTACAGGAAAATGTCTGTATGGTTAAAAATAATTGCTTTTGGAAAAATAATTTGATGAAATATTATCAATTTAGAAATCTAACCCACACATGATGGCTACACAGTGGATCTCAAGGTGCTTTTGATTATGTTTGAATTGGGTCGTTATCTTTTCAATGTGAATAAAATTGCAGTGAGATTTTCTGCTGACTTTTACAAATGTTATGCCAACAATGAGTTGTGATATCTGATTATGTTCTCCATGTATTGTATTTTATTTCACACATTCAAATCATGCATAGACTGTATTGAACACCATCTAAAATGGTGTCCACAATCTTGTTGATGATCAGAACGAATCGGATTCTTTCAAGGGATTATTTTGAAGGCAGTATATTTCTTATTAATACAGCGCCTCTTATTATCGCGTTCGCTTTGGATTAAGCAGCCTCATAAATACAAATGACAAAAGACTAGAGACATAAGTCAGAGGTTTGGAGTACCAATGAGTGGCGCGGAATGAAAGTAATAAACAATTGACAGTATAGTTAACTGCAATCTGCACGGATCCAGCTCTGAATAGTGTGCTAACATCAGGAGAGGAGGCAGAACTAATCACTTGGCTACTCTCTTGGCTGAGTCTGGCAGAACTAGAAGGGCAAATAAAACTGGTGACAAATTAAAATGTTCAATGGACAAAAGAGAATGTAGAATTGGAAGCAAATGAAAATTGAACTGGCATAATCATCTTACAGTAGACAGTAAGAGAATTATGGTATTATAAGCATTTAGATACGCATCTGGTTTAACAGTTACAAACTATTTCAAAGGTTATATAAAGGTCATCTATGTGCGGATCCACAAGAGATGGATGAGATCCAAAATGAATATTTCTCATCAGTATTTACTGTTGAGAAAAGCATGGATGTTAGGGAACTTGGGTATATAAATAGTGATGTCTTCAGGAGTGTATATATTACAGAGAAGGAGGTGCTGGAAGTCTTAAAGCGCATCAAGGTAGATAAATCCCCGGGACATTGGTAAGGCCACACTTGGAATACTGTGTACAGTTCTGGTCACCTTGTTATATAGAAAGGATATTATTAAACTAGAAAGAGTGCAGAAAAGATTTACTAGGATGCTACTGGGACTTGATGGATTGAGTTATAAGGAGAGGCTGAATAGACTGGGACTTTTTTCTCTGGAGCGTAGGAGGCTGAGGGGTGACCTTATAGAGGTCTATAAAATAATGAGGGGCATAGATCAGCTAGATAATCAATATCTTTTCCCAAAGGTAGGGGAGTCTAAAACTAGAGGGCATAGGTTTAAGGTGAGAGGGGAGAGATACAAAAGTGTCCAGGAAAATGGACAACGTTGTTTGTATCTTAAAGACTTGATTAGCTGTAAGTATTCGCATTCCAACCATTATTCATGTAAATTGGGTCTGTGTCTTTATATGCGCTGTTTGTGAACAGAATTCCCACTCACCTGAAGAAGGGGCTTGGAGCTCCGAAAGCTTGTGTGGCTTTTGCTACCAAATAAACCTGTTGGACTTTAACCTGGTGTTGTTAAACTTCTTACTGCATTTCCTCAATGCCAGCACTGCAAAGCACTGGCAGGTTTGGGACATGGGGGAGGAGTTATCCAAAGGGAGCCAGGTTCCAACTTATAGGACAAGGTCCGTTGTTGCAGCAGTCATGTCCTGTATGTCCAAGGAGGTGGTTACACCACACAAGACAGGTCAGGGAGGGAGCATTATGTTTGGAGCAGCAGGTCCAGCTTGGGGTGGGGCGGGATTGGGGGTGCAGGCCAATGATTCCTGAGAGAGGGCTGAAGCAAAGTGAAGGCAGATGAAGGATGATGGAGGGCAGATACAGGATGTGACAGCAGGAAAGTCAAGTGTGGCGAAGTGCAGGTGGAGGGTCAATGGCTCTCTGTCAAGGGCAATGGCTCCCTGCTCCAGGATGATTGGGGCAAGGAGCAGAATGATGTTGGGAGGGTCCAGGGAGAGGGAAGGAAGCTCGAGAGCGAAGGTGGAGATGGCTAGGCTGTGGCTACAAGGCTACAGATTCCATGTCCATCACCATGGCTGCTAAGAAACTGTTACCTATCTGGAGACAGGTGCTGCTAGGAAACTATTACCTTGCAAGAATTTAAAGCATAAAGTTTAATTATTAGTGTCACAAGTAGGCTTACATTAAAACTGCAATGAAGTACTGTGAAAATCTCCTAGTAGCCACACTCTGGCCCCTGTTAGGGTACACTGAGGGAAAATTTAACATAGCCAATGCACCTAACCAGCAGGTCTTTCGGACTGTGGGAAGAAACCAGAGCACCGAGGAAACCCACGCAGACACAGGGAGAACGTGCAGACACTGCACAGTTACCCAAGCCAGGAATGAAACCCGGGTCCCTGGTGCTGTGAGGCAGCAGTGCCAGCAACTGTGCCACTGTGCCGTCCAGAGATCTTATTATTTTGGGATGAAGCTATTGTTGGATGCAAGGAGATCTGGGTGTGGCCCATGGGAGGGTCATGCATTCTAACTGGTCAACTGCAGCTGCTGTAGGAATGAAAGACATGTCAGCAGAAATGCTCATATCATTACCTACCTTCTCCATACTGTTCACTTTGTGGATTCATCATTTGCACTCAATCTTTTTGCAATCACGGGCAGTGGAGGAGAGGATTCAACAGAGGAGTGCCAGAGCCACACGGCAACACAGGCCACCAGGCCATCGGCTGGCATCAGCCAAGCAGAGGAGGGGGGAACCGGGAGGAACCCAAACAGGGCCATCTTTATTGTCGAACAATATTAACACAATATGGTGCACCAACTACACCCAGACATTTCTCTGAGCCAATATTAGAGGTGCAAAGACTTTCCTAGGAGACAGCCAGTAACCTGACTGTGCATGCTCCCACAACAAGATCTCCAGCTCTGTGGCTTTTGAGGCAACAAATCCCAGTCACCCTCAAGCTAATAGAATCTTAAACTTCTTCACCAGCTCACGCAATCACACTGGTGGGGCAGGGAAAGCCAGGAAGAGCGCTCCAATCATTGATAACACAAAAAAGCCCCTTCCACGCATGCAGTGACCCCCCCACATGTACATTAGCAACTGCCCCATGCCACCACCTTCATGGATTTGGGAACCATCCCCATGGAGCTCTGCAAGGGGGCACTGCTAGGGTGCCGGGGGCAGTGCCGGAGGGCACTACCAGGGGAACTGCCAGGGGGCACTACCAGAGTACTGCCCAGTAATGTCCTTCTCCCTGCAGCAGCTGTACTTGCTGGTGCTACCCTGGTGAGTTCCCATCGCCTGGTTCACATTTTTAAAAGCCTGTTGTAAACCTCGCCATCCCAATATGGGGGAAACAATACGGCAGGGATACCCTTTAATGATTTTAAAATCTATTTAAATGAAGTTGTCAACCTTTCTGGGCAGGAATCTCTTTATGTCACTGCCAGCAGGAGGTGGCGGGGATCTGAAAATGAAACCTCATTGACGGAATTCTCATTTTCTGATTCACGTGTAACTTTTCATCCACAGCAAACACGGGTGTGAAATCTTCATCCCTTGTGTTGTTATTTTACCTTTTTGAGAATGACAATACAGTTTGTTGATTAGCGCCATGCCCACACCTTGTCCATTATTGCAGCCTGATGGCCAACTTTCCCATTCACTTGCTTCATGGTAAATTCCAACAACAACAGATCCATTGGACCAATAGCCAATGGGTGGATCTTGGTTGAAGGACTGTTTAAGTGAGTTGGGGCTAAGGGCATTGTTCTGACCATGGGAGAAGTCTGCAGGATTTCATTTGTTACGTTTTACATTGAGAGGCGTTGCAATATTCGAACAGCCCTCGCATACCGGGTAGCAATGTTAACCATTGGTCTGGTAATGGGTGTCGCATCTTCATCCACCTCCTTCTCTATGTTATCCTGACCTGAAGATGATGATGTGTCCCTTTTTCTTCCTCCTCCTGCATACACCCTGCTGCACAATGTTGTACAGAATGTGGTACACATCCCTCATTCTGGGCATTCTCGATGATGGGAACTGATGAGCTTCCAGCTCTATTTAGGCACCTGAAGTTTACCTTCAACATTCCAGTGGTGTGCTCTGTGACACATCTGGTGGTCAGGTAGCTCCTATTGCAATGTTCCTAGGCCTCATTGTTGGGTTCTTCACAGAGGTGAATATTGATTTGAACGGCGTATCCCTAGTCCCCTTAAGTCTGCTTTATGGGACAAAATGGTTTGGAATGTTGGACTGACACATATCAAGGCATCATCACATCTCCCAACCAATCTGCGGCAGACCTGCATGAACCTCTTCATTGTTTCACACTAGTTGCATCCTGTTGAATGAATATCCCTTGCAGTTTACAAAACCTCTTGGTTACAGTGGTCATGTTTGGCTCACTGAGTGATGATGGCACCTGGTTCATATGGGAATCCAGCCAGAGAGGTGAATCCCAGCACCTGCTTATTCTGGTTATGGTCATTATGGGGAAAATTTACATAATTTCTGGCCATAGCAAACAATCTACACTGCCTTCTGTATTTCCGTGCAGCCAATGAAAAATTCTAAATGTGTCTCCACTAATGCCCTGGGAGAACCCGGAGACACATAAATTGAGGGCAGTGGCTACGTCCACAGTCACTGCCATGGCTGCCAGGTAACCCCTGACATGGTAAATTTGATCCAATGTGTCTCCCATCCTGAGCATGTTACTGAGAGAACTTCAAGAGTTGTAACAAGTTGTATCTACGTTCGCACTCTGCCAAACACTTCAACAGAAGTAACTGGGATTCCAGCTACAATAAAGTGAGCTTTTGTTCAGATAGGGCAATGAAAATACTCACCTAAACTGCTACTTAAAATCACCACTGTTTACCTGGCCAGTTCCCCAAGCACCGGGACACCCGTGCTGCTCAAGCTAAATCAGGTCAAGTTTTAAAACAATTTGTAAAGATCTTATTAACATCTCCCACAGATGTTAATTGTACTAATAAGTACCTGCGGGCCTGCAATAATTCAATCCTCAAATTTGCTTAGTAAGTTTCTGGCCTGCATGTAAACAACCCTCCATTACAATGAACATGTTGAAACCAGGTTGTTTTCGCAGATGAAAATTAAAAAGTTTTAACCCATCCTATCCACTCCCGATCTATTTATTCTTGGGGGAATAAAATTCTCCCGAGCGCCGGCCTGAGAGGAAGAAAGTAGAGTGTTGTGGTGAAAAGTATTATTTCTTACACGCTATACAGACAAAGCTTCAATTATGCTGGCTGCTTTTCCACGGCAGCGGGAAGTGTAGACAGTGTCAATGGGTGGGAGGCTGGTTTGAGTGATGGACTGGGCTTCGTTCACGACCCTTTGTCATTTCTTGCGGTCTTGGACAGAGCAGGAGCCAAACTGTGATACAATTAGAAAGGATGTTTTCTATGGTTCATCTGTAAAAGTTGATGAGAGTCATAGCGGACATGCCAAATTTCCTTAATCTTCTGAGAAAATAGGCGCATTGGTGCGCTTTCTTAACTATAATGTCGGCATGGGAGGACCAGGACAGGTTACTGGGGATCTGGACACCTAAAAACTTGAAGCTCTTGACCCTTTCTACTTTGTCCCCATTGATGTAGACAAGGGCATGCTCTCCACTACGCTTCCTGAAGTCGATGACAATCTCCTTCATTTTGTTGACATTAAGGGTGATTATTGTCATCGCACCAGTTCACCAGATTCTCGATCTCTTTCCTGTACTCCGTCTCGTCATTGTTTGAGATCAACAGCAAAATTGAAAATCAAGTTGGAGGGGAATTTGGCCACACAGTCATAGGTGGTATAAGGATTATAGTAAGGGGCTGAGGACACAGCCTTGTGGGGCACCGGCATTGAGGATGATCATGGAGGAGGTATTGTTGCCTATCCTTACTGATTGTGGTCTCTGTGTTAGTAAGTTCAGGATCCAGTTGCCGAGGGAGGAGCTGAGCCCCAGGCCACAAAGTTTGGAGATGAGTTTCATGGGAATAATGGTGTTGAAGGCTGAGCTTTAGTCAATGAATAGGAGTCTGACATTGCTGTCTTTGTTATCCAGGTGTTCCAGGGTTGAGTGTAGGACCAGGGAGATGGTGTCTGCAGTGGACCTGTTGCAGTGGTAGGCCAACTGTAGTGGATCCAGGCAGTCTGGGAGGCCAGAATTGATTTGTGCCATGACTAATGTTTCGAAGCACTTCATAATAATGGATGTCACTGGATGATAGTCATTAAGGCATGCTGCCTGGCTTGATGGTCGTCTTCTTGAAGGAGGGACTCTATCACAGAGAAACTGCTGCTGCTCAAGGGCCTTCTATCCCACCCTAGGATGAGGGAATGCAAAATTGATCATGGCCGTCCACCCGTTTTACCCTTGCGATGAGTTTAAAATAGCATGGGCAGTGTGAAATTCCTGCAGATTAGGTTTTTAATGGCCTTAATTGGCCCTGTAATTGTTGTTGGGCATTCATCTGATTCATCCATGTGCCCACAGACATTGAAATAATGTTCATGGTGATGATGTTGGCCTCTGGCCATAGTGCTGGGGTAGGAGTTTCCATGCAACCTGCTGCATGTTTTGCGGTGGCAGAGGCAGCTTGCCATTGGTTGGAGATGGGAGCGGCCTAGGAGTCCATTGACTCAGTGTTTTGGAGTTAGCTTTGAACAATTGCAGGCATGAATTCCACACCCACGTGTTGTCTGGATGTGTCCAGTCAGAGAGATCCCCCTGCACCCCCTCCCCCCCACCAAGTAGATTCAATTCAGAATTTTCCAGAAAGCTTGATAAGCTGGGTTGAAATTGCAATCATCATGTGACCATCCTCTCTCCCCTTTTGGCAGCCATCTTAACATTTGAAATAAATACAGGCAGTTCCATAAGCTTCCATATTTAAACGTTTAAAGTTGTGAATGCAGCATGACTTTGACTGGGCATGACACATGTGTGTGTGGCTACAAGAGCCAATGGAGAATAAGTCTTTTGCAGTGAATGGCTCACCTCCTGGCTCCATCTACAAGGCACAAGTCAGGAATTTAACAGAATACTCTCCATTTGCCTGGATGAGTGAAGCTCCAACAACACTCAAGAAACTCAAACCATCCAGGCCAAAACAACCAATTTGACTGGCACCTCATCCACCACCTTAAACATTCTGTCCCTTCTGCCATCGGCATAACATGGTTGCACAATGTACCATCAATAGATGCATTGCAGTAAATCGCCAAGGCTTCTTTGCCAAGATTTTCAGCACCAATTCTCCTACCTCAAGGGACAAGGCCAGCAGACACATGGGGAAAAAGCAGCACTTGTAAATTCCCCTCCAATTCATACACCACCCTCTCTTGGAAACACATAACCCACCTTCATCATCACTGGTCAAAACCTGAAGATCCCAACCTAACAGCACTGTTGGAGTCCATTCACCACACAAACCACTTTGAGAAGGTGGGTAATTAGGGCCCACTAAAGGGTAGTTAGGAACTGGCAATAAGTGCTCGCCTTGTCAGTGACACCCACAGCCCGTGAACGAGTAAAAAATGATAAAACAAAAACTTGCTCTGCGTGAATTTTGATGATTGATCTCGTCAGTGCATTGCCAATCAAGCTGGTTCCATTTAAATACAGCTCTCTGCAATGCTCAAAATGATGAGCCTTTCAAATCCCTAAAGCAGAAAGGAATTTCAATGAGCTCCAATATGAGGTATCTTATTAAATGCTTCTTCCAGACAATTTTTTATTGCAAGTGGTAGAGCAGTTTTAACAGTGTGCAGCTGATGCTGGGTGACCCAGCAGTGCTCCCAACGCATCTTGCACTCAACACAAAGTGTGCTGACAGTTTATGTAAATGAATGGACCTCCACGTTAGTGCAAGTCCGTTCAGAATGCGCAGTGGCTCTTTATCCTTCCACAAGGGGTATCATTATCAGCCTCATTCCTCTCGAGTGGAGAAGGAAGATGGCTTTGATGCTTTAGAGCTTGAATTAAATAATTATTTTCCTTCCAATTTGATTTGGCGTGCACTCTTTCTCCACACACCACTAAACCTAATCCTTTGAGACAAACAAATGCAGAAACGGGAAAAAAAAGCACAGCTCAATTATCGTTTAAAATTAGACTTGCAGAAAGGTGAAGTAACCCTGTCGTTCCACTGTAACCTAATACATTAAACATCTCCACCTGTGATAAAACTATAACCTGTGTTTTTATAGTGACTCTTCGTATGACAGCGCTTGAAGCTTATTGTCTAAATATTGCAAATAGTTCCATCGTAACAATCACGGTCGGAAACTTTGACCAACAGCTTGGAAAGAAACCCAGCATTGTGCAACCATGCGCTTTCCTCTCCCAATTCAATTATTAATACAATTTTAATCAACTAGATATTGGTATGGATAACTTTCCTTTTAAATCTCACAGCTCATGAAAGCCTGCACATTTTCTTTTTAATACAAAAACGTAAGCAATGAATAAAAAAAGGAAGAAGCTAGAAAGAGTCCATTGGCTTGCGCTGTCCCAGTGACAGAGTGGCAGATGTAGATAGACTGCTTATGTAAACTGAAGCAAAAAGAATGATGTAAGTGCATGGCTCCTTAGAGAGAAGCATTAATAATGTAAAGCCTGCTTTGCATTCCAGTACATGATGTCCTAAGAACAGAATGGGCTTTTTTTTCCCCTCACAATTCCTGATTCCCTGTTTAAAAAATAACTAAATAATCAGGCTCGATAAACATGCGCTGGATAATGATCTGCAATTAATCACCCATATTTCATCACCTGAGCAGTGAATTTCTGTCTCTTTTTCTGCTTCATTTTTCAATTAAATATTTTCATCCCACATCTTACCGTCAACACCCCTCCCCCCAACACACACACATACACACAATTCTCCCTTCTTCACTCAAAAGGCAATGCTGTTCTGAAGCCAAATGCCAGGGCCTTCACAAAATGCACTACGGTTGAATGCTTATGTCTGTTCCTTCCTTCCTGTGTTTCAATGCCTACTCTGCTTCTCTGTTCCCCTTAATGGTACAGATAATGCTTTGAGCGAGTTAATCTGCCGGCATCATGGTTTTTTTAAAAAAAGCTCAAATTAACAGTGCACAGACAAAAAAAATGTTGCCACCAAATTCTAGGTAGCATAGTGATGAATGAGACATAAAGGCTGTGATTTTCTGGCCCCGTCGCTGGTGGACCTGCCACAGGAAATTCAGCAGTGCAGCTGGAAGTCCATTGAATTTCGGAGTACCGAGTAATCCAAGTGGCCGACAGAGTTGGGAAATCTGCCCAAAAAGTACATCGACTGCCTCTTCTCATCTTCATCTTGTTGGTCTCTCTAAATAGGGATCAATGATTGGAATGTCCTCAGGTGACCCAGCAGGCCATTTGTGATCCTTGGACAGAGGGGAATGGAGTTGCCCTGAGAAAAAATGGGTGTTCTCAAGTCAGGGCTCTTCTCTCTCTCCTTCTGCTTTTGTCACTTCTTTGCAGCAGAGCTTTTGCTGCCTGTTTCTGACTGCTGCGAATTATTGGATGAGCCGTCAGAACGTGGCAAGGTTAACCTCAAGTTCCTCCCATGCTCCGTTGTCAATTTTCTACCAGGACTAGCTTCAAGGAAAACTGGGGGGCACCTAAAATAGAACAGGTGAGAAATTGGAGTTATTCGCACCTGTTTTTGGGAGTTTTACAAATGTTTTTAGCACTCCAAAATGGTATCTATGGTGTAGATACACACTTGTGGGATGGTTTGTACTGGACAGCATACTGATCTTGATCCTAGTGTGAGTGCAGCGAATGTCCATGGGAACTTCAGAGTAGGCAGATCATGATGTCAATCAGTACACAATCTTGCTTTGATGCCAGTGGTGCCATTTTGGAACTCAGCATCCCAACTAATGCCATCTCAGAATTTCACATAGCTGAACATTCTTTCAGAAACAGGCAGGAATCTCCCCAATAAAACTTTGTAAAGGGATCATAAATTACTTCCACTATGGTTGCAGTTGTTTTTTATTCTGCTTATTGCGCACAGTGAAAGTTGTAACACAAAATGTGAAACAGCAGATCATTTGCTGTATCAATGGGCTGCATTTTCCGGAAGGATTCCGAACTCCAAGCATTGGGCTCCCAGCAGTGGGATCGCAAGTCTGTGCATGTCCTCAGTAGGCCCACTGATGCAACATTCTGGGAGGCAGCCATTTAATTGTTCTGCTAAGGTCATCAAATGATTCTGTAGTGATATCAGGCCAGCAGCCACAAGGGAAGATGTGGGCCCTCCTGAGGCAGCCAAGTGACTGCGATGGTTGTGTCCTTGTCTACCTGCATATAAATGATCACTGAAAGGCATCTGAAGCCAAGGGCCATTCAGTTGGAATGAAATTTCTGTAGGTTTATTCATAAAAGAGGCTTTAGCCCATCATCCCTCTGCCCTTGACATTGGGACATGACATGTCTTTGGAGCCTCTGGCTCCTATAGCCCCTTAACCTGCCTCCAGGGATGCCCCTTAATCAAGTCGTCAAGCACTGTAGACAGTGAGGGCTGGGGTCTGTGGGTGCTGCTCCCATGCTGGTGAAACACTGGCGCTGTGCCAAAATGGCCCCTGCATGGAGCCTTAATTGCACTAAACGGCTACCCCGACTCCGTGATGTTGGCAGCTGACCCAATTCCCAGTCCGCTCCAGAGAAAGTCCGCAGGTGGCGGTATTAAGTCAGGTAATGTCCTGACACGCTTTCCACCCCAAATGTTTCTAGTCCTGATTCTAGACCAGTCTTCCCTGGACTGGAAAAATTCAGTTCAAATCTTCTCCTGCCCCGAAAAACCATGCATTACTCAACAGAACAGGTGCCAAGATTTCTGCAGGTCTGCTGTGTGTTGCAGAACCTTGCCATGATGAGGGAACTGCTCTTGCCATCAGGTATATTGCGACCAGCTGAAGATGATGAGGAGAAAGCAAAGGAGTGGATGGAGCAACGGAGACAGCCCCTTTCAGCTCCGGTTGTCCATGAAGCACTCAGCGGATTGTGATATGAGTACTGCAATCCCAATGACCTATTCACCAATAATCCCACACATTAACCTCTCTCTGTCAATGACTATCACCGTGTTCTATTGAAAACAACAAAAGCCACCACAATTCAAACATTCAAACCAAATTTCTAAATCAAAGCATGCCAAATTGCAAAGAAATGTAAACTTGTCACCCTTTTGCACTTCCTTCGTGCCTGTCTCAAGTGTACCTTTGCTGGGTCTAAGTGTTCCTACATAATGCTACCCCAGTGGTTACAGCATGTTTGGTTGAAGGCTGGTGACTTCCAGTGAAGGGATTTCACATTGTCTTGTAGAATGAGAACAAGCAAAACTCTGGGCCTTGCTTGCACATCTCTGCACAGGTGGCAGTAGTCAAGACTGGCTGATAATGACAACAGTGTGGTGCTTGCCCCTTTAAGGACGCATCTGCCAAGAAAGGGTCACATGACCCAGGGACCCAGTCAGGTAGCAGGGTGGGAGATCACCCTAGTGAACTCGGGTTCCTGTTCCAGAACCTTTTTGGGGGCTGACTGGCAGCCATGCAACTTCAAACCTTTATTATAGTTATATGTAAATAAACATTGCAGTTGTTATTTGCTGAAATGGTGAATTGGAGTTATTCCAAACAGGGAGGGTACTGGCTGAGTGTGGTGAACCATCGTTGGTTCCCACCAGGTAGTACTGAGCCAGGGCCTGGCCAGTACTATGAGTCTGTATATATGTTGCTGTTGGGGTTAGGGTTGGGTTGTTCTACATGTTACTGTTGGGGTTAGGGTTGGGCTGTTCTACCTGTAATATAGTTATTATGGTACATCCCAGTCGGGCTCCGCCTCCTGGGAGAGGTATAAAGGTCACTGCTCTGTCTGGGACCCTTCAGTCTGGGATCGTGTATTATATATGGTAGCTCTATTGTAGTAGTCAATAAAAGCCTTTATTTCCGCGAGCATCTCTAGCTTCATGAGTTATATCACGCATCACTGAGTGACAGTGCCGGGAGAACAATTGCTGCCTCTTTGAGACAGGACAGCAAGTTGGTGTTCCCTGGGATCATGGCCACTTCCCCAGAATGACACTTCCTTCTCTCTCTGCTGCATTTCCTCCTCAGTGCGGGGCCCCAAAGCCTGGCTAAGTGAGGCCCACGGGCAGATGGCCTCTGTCAGTTTGCAAGGCCTTTTCCGACACGTTTCCCCTGTTTTTTGTGCTCAATTGCAAAGCCTCAGTGGCACCCTGACTGCTTGTCCTACAGTGTTGGCATCATATTCCTCCCTCCAGGCTTCATTTGTTGTTGCCCATGCCACTTCACCCTCTCTGGCATACCACATTGACTTTCATCATGGCTGCCAGAGAGACTGAACATTGAGTTCCTGCTGTCTCACTGCCTTCGTTTATACAGTAAGTCTTTGGTATCTGGTGCACCTCCAGTAAAATTCAAGCCCTCGCATTAGTAAAATTGCTCTTGATTGGAAATAAATTACTTTCCTACCATCCTGCTGCGACCATGCATGAAATTCCCTTGCTATGTTGGCCACAATCAGCTTAGTGCAGAAATAAGGAGACGAGGTCAGACCTCCCCTCCAATATGATCCATCCCAATTTTATTAAGGCCTGCCAACACCACTGCACTTCCCCACAACTCCACTGCCACAACTCCCAACCCACAATAACCCCCCCATCCCTCCCTCTCCCCCCCTCCAGTCCCCAGTACAGCCATTCACGCCCTCCCTCTTTACCTCTGAAACAATTCTTAAATGGCCCATAAAATATTGGGTTTTTGTTAAACATCCTCACTGGTCCTGAGCAGTTTATTTATGAAATGCCCAATTTCTCTATAACGATTAAGCTTTTTATTTTTATTTTAACTTCTTCCTTAAACCAATCATAATAGTTTTTTTTATTCATTCGTTGGACATGGACATCACTAGCTGGCCAGCATTTATTGCCCTTCCCTCGGGGCAGTTGAGAGTCAACCACATTGCCGTGGCTCTGGAGTCACATGTAGGCCAGACCAGGTGAGGACGGCAGATTTCCTCCTCTAAAGGACATTAGTGAACCAGATGGGTTTTTCCGACAATCGACAGTGGTTTCATGGTCATCAGTAGATTCTTAATTCTCGATTTTTAAAAATAGAATTAAAATACCACCATCTGTCGTGGCGGGATTTGAACCCGGTTCCCCAGAACATTAGCTGAGTTTGTGGATTCATAGTCCAGTGATAATACCATGTGTAATTGGCTCCCCTATTACACTATCAGAAAATTTAAATGAAAAGGGAAGAATAAGTAAGTGTTTTTAAATTCCTGGCTTGCTGTGTGTGAATACTTCAATGTGATTGGCTACTTATTGGCTTGCCCACATCACTGCTGCGGCGTGCCAAGATATTCTGCTGATTTGGCACCAGATTCAAACTGCTGTCAGGAAAGGGCAAAACCTTGTCACCGAACCAGTCCATCCTTTCTGGCAGCTGCCTTGGAGGTCAGCAGCGGTGTGCCATAGCTTCCCTGCTGACTGCAATATCTGGGCTAATAAATACATAGGTATGACAGGAAGAGAAGCAAAAACTAAAAAAAAGCCAGAGGGAGGGAACATTGGTTGCAAAGAGAAAACAGGGGACACCTACAAACAGGTGCAACTGTACGCATATACGCACACTTACAGTCCCTTGGCTCCCTGTCCTGGCAAACATCACATCTCAACATATCCACCAACTTTCAACAACACACAAAAAACTAGAAAGATTTTGCATTGCCCCCACTGCCATTTCATGCTGATCTATTCAGCCACCCAAGGTATGGCTCCCATCAAAAAGGTCGATCTGGAAAATCTCTCCCACACAGAACTTCAACGCAAATTCCACCCAAGCAAATGATCATTGGACACAAGTACCTGGTCTCAGACCCAACCCAACAGCTGCCTAGTTTCAACCTTCCAAGGAAAGAGTGGTCCACCCTCAATAGGTTCAGGACTAGCTACAACCTCTGCTTGGCCAACCTGCACAGATAGGGCATTAGTGCCAGCCCCCATGTGCTTGTGGGAGAGAGCAAGCAACACACCACATCGTAGAAGACAGTCCAATTCACAGACTCAGTAGAGGCCTATCTACACACAACAGAGTAGGACAGGAGGAAACTGTTTGGCTTAGGGACTTTGCATTCATTAAATATATTAACAGAAAGCTGTGAGGAGAAAGGGATCTGCAAGGAAGACAGAAACATGGGAGGAAGAGAACTAGAAGGAGATGGAGATCAAATTAGCATTGTTGCCCCACAGCGCCAGGTTCCCGGGTTCAATTCCAGCCTTGGGTGACTATCTGTGTGGAGTTTGCACATTCTGGGTTTCCTCCAGGTGCTCCAGTTTTCTCCCACAGTCCAAAGATGAGCGAGTGAGGTTGATTGACCATGCTAAATTGCCCCTCAGTGTCAGCGGGAATCGCAGGGTAAATATGTGGGGTTGCGGGGTTAGGGTCTGGGTGGGATTGTTGTCAGTGAAGGCTCGATGGACTGAATGGCCTCTTTCTGCACTGTAGAAAAACAATGATTCTATAAGATCTATTTTTAGGGGGAGACTACTGGGGAAGTTGGGGCAGGAGAGATGTAAAAATTGCAAAGTAAGTTGATATGAGGACGCCAAAGGGGAATTTCACACAAGGTAACACGAACAGTTGATTCATGAAGGTAAGCAGTAAATCAGCTTGATTTATAACATTTCAGATCTGCCAAATTTCAATTATGGTGAGCGACAGATGTGCTTGTAAAAAACAAATTTAGCTGCAGCTATATTAATTTCAAAGGATTTGTTTTCCTGCTATTACTTTTCTCATCAAAATTTCATTTTTTCATGTGTGGATGTCAAGAATATTGTCATCTTACGAAGTTGATTGCTTTGAAAACCTACTGAATGAAACAGCCAAATCTTGAAAGCAAGGGTTGGATAACTTAAAAATAATAGACTCTGCAGTATATGTTTCAGCTGTAACAAACAGTAAGAACTCTGTGTAGCTGGCTTTGTACCTACCTGAATTGGGCATCTACCTCTTAACATTCAGTTCCTTGCCTCATCAGAATGAGGTTCGACAACATGTGCTAAATGGTACAATTTTAATGTGGGTTCAAGAAGAAGCCTGGACTGCTTTGCGCACAAATATATTTTCATCATAGAAGAATCGTAGAATCCCTACAGTGCAGAAGGATGCCATTTGGCCCATCGAGACTGCATCGACCACAATCCCACCCAGACCCCATTTCTGTAACTCCACATATTTACCCTGCTAATCCCCCGACACTAGGATCAATTTAGCATGGCTAATCCACCTAACCCGCACATCTTTCGGACTGTGGGAGGAAACCGGAGCACCCAGAGGAAACCCACGCAGACACAGGGAGAATGTGAAAACTCTGCACAGACAGTGACCTAAGGCCAGAATTGAACCCGGGTCCCTGGCACTGTGAGGCACCAGTGCTAACCACTGTGCCACCGTGCCGCCATATTGTTCAATAATGTTATTGTTGTACCTGATCTATGTGTCAAACAGGCTTTTTGTTTCTGTCTACTATTGTAAGCACCAATTCATTCCTGTACAGATATTTACCTGTCACCAACAATGTATAGTAGATAGTCTTGGAGGAAACATCGAAAATAGAAGCAGAAATGGACCATTCATGGGCCATTTGGCCCTTTGAGCCTGTTCCTCACTCATTTTGATCATAGCTGATCATCAAATTTAATATCCTGATCCTGCTTTCTCCCCATATTCCTTGATCCCTTTATCCCCAAGACCAAATCTAATTTCTTCTTAAAATCACATAAAGGTTTGTCTTCAACTTCTGTGGTAGTGAATTCCATAGATTCACCACCCTATGAGTGAAGAAATTTCTCCTCACCTCAGTCCTAAAAGGTTTACCCCCTCATCCTCAAACTATGACCCCTAGTTCTGGACTCCCCCACCATCAGGAACATTCTTTCTGAATTCACCCTGTCTCATATCTAAGCTGGGCTCATACTTATCACCCATTCCTGAGATCTAATCCAATGTATTTCCACTATCAGAAACACCTAACCACATTTGTGAAAATGCAACTTTAGTCAAAACTTAACTTGAATGAAAATAAAACTGCGTATTTCCCGATTTTACACTCCACTGTGCTTTCCCTTGATGTCCATTTTATTCCTACATCTCCTTGAAGCTTAGTCAGTGGATGTGAGGTGATTTACTGTTGCTTCCTCTTTAAGATTTGGAGAACTGCAGTGGCCTTTACCTGGCTGAGGCCCCAGATGTGACACATTGCAGGTTACAATCTTCTATGCTGCTCCAAAGGCATTTTACATGCACACATTGTAAGGAGCTAGTGGCAGGACTCACACGCACTGTACTATCTTTGTGGAAATGCTTATCTACCATCCGACTAGTAATGAGCCCTAAGTCTGTATACTTTTTGATCTTTGGGAAAGCAAGCCAAGCGGTTGTGATAAGATTAATGAATCATTCACAGCGACCTGTTCCAGTCTGAATCACATGGAGGTTGAAGACTTCAACATTCTGGTGTCTAAGGCCTCTCAGGCAGCATTTGCAGCTTCCATGCTGGAAATTATTATCATTCTGCTTATTAGGAACTGCCACATGATCCAGAATGACGAAGGTGATGCATGCACGTCATTCATAATGGCTCCACAGATCTGGCTAATAAACTACTTCAACTAAGTCACCACCTGTTGCATCTGTTTACTCATTATTGTGTCACTGCTAATATTTGATATTCTACAGGCATTGTCCTTTTAAATCAAACTCCCTGAGATCTGCATCCAAATGTTCCTCTGATAAGAGGAGATACCTCCCTTACCATCTGGACAACATTTGCCTTCTCAGCTTCAAGCAATCTCTATCTCTTGCCCCCAACACTATCCTGAGTACTTTCCAATGACTTACTGAACACTTCTTCCCATGTTGGGTACCTCTTGAGTTGCTATCTAGTAGTGAAAGATTGGTGAATGAGAGGCAGTGCCATGAGAACTTAAATAGAATCGTAGAAATTTACAGTATGTAAGGGAGCCATTTGTCTCACTGTGTCTGCGTGGGCCAACAAGGAAACATCCAGCCTAATCCAACTTTCTAGCTCTTGGTCTGAAACCTTGTAGGTTACAGCAATTCAAGTGTGCATCCAAGTACTTTTTAAATATTGTGAGAGTTTCTGCCTCTACCATCTTTTCAGGAACTGAGTTTAAGATCCCCACCACCCTACGGTACAAAACACATTTCTCTTGAATCACCTCCAAAACTTCCAACTCTTACTCTCACTCACAGACTCCTGGTTAACCCCTGAACCAAGGGAAATTGAGCCTTCCTTCTCATTCTCTCCACACTCCTCATAGTTGTTGGAATTCATTTCAGTTTCCCCTCAGCTTCCTGTGTTAAGGAAAGATCCCTGGCATGGTAATATGGCCCCTTTAAGAGGGCAATCCTTTGAGGGCCACATGATCGGGCTGAACTCTATGCAGAGGCCATGTGGGAAGCCAGACCAATCAGGAGCAAGGTTGTGCATCTAGGGACAGGGTGGAACCTCAGCTGGCCCCAGGGAGGAGAAGCAAGTAGATGTGTATTGCAGTTCTGTCAAACCCTTGATTGCATTTATATAAGTATTGTTGTTAATAAATCAATTATTGCTTAAAGCTAAACAATTACAGGCAGCGCGGTGACACAGTGGTTAGCCCAGGGTCCTGGGTTCAAATCCTGGCTTGGGTCATTGACTGTGTGGAGCTTGCGTGGGTTTCCTCCGGGTGTCCCGGTTTCTTTTCACAGTCCAAAGATGTGCGGGCTAGATGGATCTTCCATGCTAAATTGCCCTTTCGTGTCAGGGGGGCTAGCTGGGGTAAATGCATGGGGTTATGGGGATAGGGCCTGGGTGGGATTGTGGTCAGTGCAGACTCGATGGGCCGAATGGCTGCTTTCTGCACTGTAGGATTCTATAAATTCGCTTTCTAAGTTACTACACCTAGTCTGTTCAATCGTCCCTCATAAGTAAAATTCTCCAGTCACGACAATATCCTCGTAAATCTACTCTGTACCCTGACTCACTTTTCCGTGTGACCAGAAGTGCAGAGGGGTCAGATTACATTACTTCTGCTTGTTGCTTTGAAGCATCTAGGAGGACAGAAAAAAAGAAGAAAGGCAGGATGGGTAGCTGCCTGAGCAGGACTGTGCCATTCACACTTTCAGTATAAGGAATGGAGTTAAAGTTTCATGTTGCATTTTGATGATAGATTGGAGGCAACATTTGGCAGCACATTTTTAAAGTAATAAAGTAGGCTTACATTAACAATGCAATGAAGTTACTGTGAAAATCCCCTAGTCGCCATACTCCGGCGCCTGTTCAGGTACACTGAGGGTTAATTTAGCACGGCCAATTCACCTAATCTGCACATCTTTGGATTGTGGGAGGAAACCAGACCACCCGGAGGAAACCCACACAAACACAGGGAGAACGTGCAAACTCCACACAGACAATGACCCAAGCCAGGAATCGAACCTGGGTCGCTGGCGCTGTGAGGCAGCAGTGCTAACCACTGTGCACTGTGCCACCCTGAGGTGTTCATTCAGGTGTTAATGATCCTCCGGGGTGCCAGGATGAGATCTTAATAAAGGTGTTGAAGTCTGTGCCAGGGACAACCATGTGAAGGTTCATTTAAGTGCCATTGGGTGTTTATTAATGAGGCTGCATAGTATTGTGGTGGCTCGTGCTTTTTCTAAATCCTCTTGATAGTGACCCGCAGTTTTGGAATCAACACGATGTCTGTGTCAATTTCAGGCATTATTTAAGGGGATACTTACCATTTCACTTCACTGGCTATTTCAGTTGTGGGATCTTGAAAACACACTGAGAGACCTTCTGGGAGAAACCTCCCCAGCACTTAATTCTCAGAGGACTTCACCTAAGAAGGATGCTTTGCCACTGCACCTTGCAGGAATAACCAGGAGAAAGGGAATGCTTGGTCATTGGTACCTTGTGAAAGTGTGGTGAACCATTGTTGGTTACCACTGTGGGGTTATTCCAATGTTACTGTTGGGTTAGGGTGTTGACACTGTGGGGTTGTTATAATGTTGTTGGGTTAGGGTGTTGACACTGTGGGATTAATATACCTGTGGTGGATGCTGTTATGGCACATCCCGGTCGGGCCCCGCCTCCTGGGGAGAGGTATAAGACCCTCTGCTCAGGCGGGACCTCTCCAGTCTGGAATGGTGTACTCGTGTTTAGATAGTTCCATTGTTTGTCAATAAAAGCCTTCAATCGCTGAAGCCTTGTACCTTGTGCTTGATTGTCGCGCATCAATTTTATTGACAAACACAAAACTCTCGACAGTAAAGAGAGTATGGAGCAAATGCTGAAACCAGAGCATCTGACGCTGGACCCACGTGCGGTCGGTGCCTCTAACACCTTCGACCACTGGCTGAAGTGTTTCGAGTACTACTTGGCGGCCTCTGCAGCAGTTACTACGGACGACGACAGACTCCAGGTCCTCCACGCGAGGGTAAGCGACACGGTCTATCTCGCGATTCGTGCGGCCACCACTTACCCGAGGGCCATCGAGCTCTTGAAAAAACGATACACGAGACCACCCAACGAGATTCACGCTCGTTACCTCCTCGCTACACGACGTCGGCAGTCGGGCGAAACCATGGAGGACTACGCCAATGAGCTCTTGCAGCTTGCCAGGGGCTGCGACTGCAAAGCTGTGTCGGCTGAGCAGTACATGTACGACCTCGCCCGAGATGCGTTTGTAGCAGGGGTAGGGTCCTCGTACATCCGGCTTAAGCTATTGGAGAAAGGGAACCTCAACCTGACCCAAGCGATGGAGATGGCTGAGATGCTGGAGGCAGCGTCGAAAAGCTTGGCTCTGTACCCCGAAGACCACGTGGAGACAACGTGGCAGGAGCAAGCACAAATCCCTCCTCGCCCCACGGGCTCGCGCTCCCATATCGACCCGACGACGGCGGCAGCTCCAGGCGGCCAGCGGTGCTATTTTTGCGGAGGAGCCAAGCATCCACGGCAACAGTGTCCAGCTAAAACGGTGATCTGCAGTCAGTGCGGTAAAAAGGGGCACTACGCGAAAGTCTGCCGATCGAAGCCCAAGAACGGCAGTGCAGCCTGTGACCCTCCAGAGCGGAGACAATCTCCTTCGGCGTCGCAGTATCCACGAGGTCCGACCACGTGCGAATCCAGGACGACGCCATCGTGGCTGGCGGAGGAGGAGGATGACCACCAGGAGTCGCTACGCTTGGCGCCCTCACCCACGTGCGATTCATGGGGGCGGCCATCGTGGTCGACGAAGACCAGGAGCGACCAGCAGGGGTCCTCAGTATCAACCTCGGCTGCATGCAGTGACGTCCAAGGGCCAACGGTGGCGTCGATCTCTCTGGACCAGACAAAGCATCACAGGCTTGACTGTTCGATGATGAACATCAAGGTAAATGGTCGTACTGTGTATTGTCTGTTTGACAGTGGGAGCACCGAGAGTTTTATTCACCCTGACACTGCAAAGAGGTGTGGACTCCGGGTTCTACCTGCCAAACATACAATTTCTATGGCATCACGATCCCGGTCTGTACCGATCCAAGGACGTTGTGTGGTAACCCTGGAGGTGCAGGGCACAATTTACGAGCGATACAGGCTCCTTGTGTTGCCGCACCTTTGCGCGCCAATTCTCCTCGGACTAAACTTTATGGTCCACATGAAGAGTGTGATCCTACAGTACGGTGGGCCACTCCCTTCGCTGGCAGTAGGGAATCAGCCGCAGCCTCCAAATTGTCCAAAGCGCCCCGCATGCAACCTTTCCACACTAAAGATCACCACACCCTCTTTATTTAAGAATCTGGTACCAGGCTGCAAGCCCATCGCTACTAAAAGTAGGCGTTACAGCGCTGAAGACCGGATCTTCATTAGACCTGAGGTTCAGCGGCTCCTCAAAGAAGGGATCATACAGCCCATTGCTAGTCCGTGGAGAGCGCAGGTCGTGGTGGTTAAAAGCGGGAACAAACCCCGGATGGTCATCGACTACAGTCAGACCATTAACCGTTATACGCAGCTGGATGCGTATCCTCTCCCGCGCATATCTGATATGGTCAATCAGATTGCGCAGTACCGGGTGTTCTCCACCATAGACCTTAAGTCCGCCTACCACCAACTCCCCATCTGCCCAGAGGACCGACAATATACGGCTTTTGAGGCGGATGGTCGTCTGTATCAGTTTCTTAGGGTTCCATTTGGTGTCACCAATGGGGTCTCGGTCTTCCAGCGTGCTATGGACCGAATGGTGGACCAGAACGGGTTGCGGGCTACCTTCCCGTACCTGGATAACGTCACCATCTGCGGCCATGACCAGCAGGACCATGACACAAACCTCCAGAACTTTCTGCGCACTGCCTCTCGCCTGAATCTGACCTATAACAGGGAGAAGTGTGTATTCCGTACGCGCAGGTTAGCTATCCTGGGATACGTGGTGGAAAACGGGGTCATCGGCCCTGATCCAGACCGTATGCGCCCCCTTACTGAACTTCCCTTGCCCGCTAGCGCAAAAGCACTGAGGAGATGCCTCAGCTTTTTTTCTTATTATGCGCAGTGGGTCCCCAACTACGCGGACAAAGCCCGTCCGCTCATCAAGTCCACGACTTTCCCACTCACGCCGGAGGCCCAATTGGCCTTCAAGGCTTTGAAAAGTGACATTGCGAAAGCCACGATGCACGCGGTGGATGAATCCATCCCTTTTCAAGTGGAAAGTGATGCATCGGATTTCGCCCTGGCTGCCACACTGAACCAGGCAGGCAGGCCCGTCGCGTTTTTTTCCCGCACCCTTCAAGGTCCCGAAATTCGGCATTCAGCGGTGGAGAAGGAGGCTCAGGCTATTGTGGAGGCCATCAGACACTGGCGCCATTACCTGGCGGGGATGCGGTTCACCCTGATCACGGATCAACGATCCGTGGCGTTTATGTTCAGTAATACGCAGAGGGGCAAGATCAAGAATGATAAGATCTTGCGGTGGAGAATTGAGCTCTCCACCTATAATTACGATATTATGTATCGTCCAGGGAAACTCAATGAGCCCTCGGATGCCCTCTCGCGCGGAACATGCGCTATCATGCAGGAGGACCGCTTGAACGCCCTCCATAATGACCTGTGCCATCCTGGGGTCACTCGGCTCTACCACTTCATAAAAGCCCGCAACCTGCCCTACTCGGTGGAGGATGTCAGGTCTGTAACGAGAAGCTGTCGGATTTGCGCGGAATGCAAACCGCACTTTTATCGACCTGACCGGGCACAATTGGTCAAGGCCACTCGCCCCTTCGAGAGGCTGAGTGTGGATTTTAAGGGCCCCCTTCCCTCAACGGACCGGAATGTGTATTTTCTCAATATCATAGATGAATACTCCCGGTTCCCGTTTGTTGTTCCCTGTGCGGACACGCCGACTGCCACAGTGATTAAGGCATTCAGTGATCTTTTTACCCTGTTCGGGTACCCCTGCTACATACATAGCGACAGGGGCTCGTCGTTGATAAGTAACGACTTGAGGCAATTCCTGCTCTCATACGGGATTGCCTCTAGTAGAACCACGAGCTACAACCCTAGGGGTAACGGACAGGTGGAGAGAGAGAATGCTACAGTCTGGAAGGCTGTCCTATTGGCGCTGAAGTCCAGGGGCCTTCCAGTCTCCCGTTGGCAGGAGGTCCTTCCAAATGCGCTTCATTCCATTCGCTCCCTCCTGTGTACGGCAACCAATGCTAGTCCCCACGAGAGGATGTTCTCATTCCCTCGGAAGTCGTCCTCGGGGATCTCCTTACCAGCCTGGTTGACGTACCCAGGACCCGTCCTTCTGCGGCGACATGTGAGGGCCCACAAGTCCGACCCCTTGGTCGAACCGGTCCAACTCCTCCACGCCAACCCTCAGTATGCCTATGTGGCATATCCTGACGGGCGAGAGGACACGGTCTCGATTCGAGACCTGGCGCCCGCAGGGGACGTAGCAACTCCTGTCGCTCCTATACCCCCTGTCACGAATCCCCTATCACTTCTTTCTTCCCCGGACGTGGCGCGGTCAGCACCGGGACCAGTGCATAACAGTTATACTCCCATGTACAGCTTGCCTGAGACTCGGAGATCGGCGCCACCACAGAAGGTACCGGGATCCCCTGCACCACCGCTTCACCAGTGTCAACCGGCCCGGGAGACCTCGAGGGGACAGCCGGACGCTGTTTTGGAGAGAACGCCACCGCAAGCACCTGCTCCGGTGTCGCAACCGGTGTTGAGGAGATCACAGCGACGGTGCGGTCCTCCAGACCGTCTGGACTTGTAGTTTTTTTGTATATATGTAAACTGTTTTCACACCCCGCCGGCCTTTGTTTTCAAAGGAGGGGTGAATGTGGTGAACCATCGTTGGTTACCACTGTGGGGTTAGTTATTCCAATGTTACTGTTGGGTTAGGGTGTTGACACTGTGGGGTTGTTATAATGTTGTTGTTGGGCTAGGGTGTTTACACTGTGGGATTAATATACCTGTGGTGGATGCTGTTATGGCACATCCCGGTCGGGCCCCGCCTCCTGGGGAGAGGTATAAGACTCTCTGCTCAGGCGGGACCCCTCCAGTCTGGAATGGTGTACTCGTGTTTAGATAGTTCCATTGTTTGTCAATAAAAGCCTTCAATCGCTGAAGCCTTGTACCTTGTGCTTGATTGTCGCGCATCAGAAAGTTTCCTCTTTGGCCCTGGGTAAGGAATTGGGAGGAGGATATGCAACTGGAGAGGGCAGCACCAGCTGCGATAGAGAGGAACAGAAGAATGAGGTGGCATCTTCCACCCCCATGTGAATGCAGGACGATCTCCCCTTCTCTCGACTTCCTCCACCAGGGCCTTCAATGTCATGTTTTTTATGCTCTCTCCTTCTGTCCCTGAAAAGAAGTGAACGTGTGCCATTCCCACCTGCTGCTCCCTGAGAATTGTTCCTAATCAGCACTTGAATGTTAAATCTACAGGTGGCTTTTCACACCTCCAGACAAGTTCAAATTATGGCAATCAGCAACTGAGGTCAAAATAATGTAGGTGTCCTTTATTAGCACTGCACATACTTCGTGTCTGTTTTCACACTGGCTAAATTATATGCTGCAGGAACAGGCGCAGCATGAGAACATGAACAGTAATAATGACTGAATCTACATCTCATACGGCCTCTACTCGTGCAAGATCTGGTGGCTATCCCTTTCTTTAGTTAGCCACCACTCTCTGCTTTAAAATGAAGGTACAATGAATAAAGTAGACATTTTGTCATCATCCGTATCCAAGCCTTAGTATTCATAGATCATAGAAATCATAGAAACCCTACAGTACAGAAAGAGGCCATTCGGCCCATCGAGTCTGCACCGACCACAATCCCACCCAGGCCCTATCCCCGTATCCCTACATATTTTACCCACTAATCCCTCTAATCTACGCATCCCAGGACACTAAGGGGCAATTTTTAGCATGGCCAATCAACTTAACCCGCACATCTTTGGACTGTGGGAAGAAACCAGAGCACCCGGAGGAAACCCACGCAGAGGAGAATGTGCAAACTCCACACAGACAGTGACCCAAGCCGGGAATCGAACCCAGGTCCCTGGAGCTGTGAAGCAGCAGTGCTAACCACTGTGCTACCGTGCCGCCCGTATTGAAATACTTGCCATGCTTAGAGGCACATTTGAGCTTGGTGTTGCCATTTTCAGGTGCTGTAAAGGGCAGCATGGTGGCACAGTGGTTAGCACTGCTGCCTCACAGCGCCAGGGACCCGGGTTCGATTCCGGCTTGGGTCACTGTCTGTGCGGAGTCTGTACGTTCTCCCTGTGTCTGTGTGGGTTTCCTCTGGGTGCTCCAGTTTCCTCCCACAGTCCAAAGACGTACTGGTTAGCTGCCAGTGTACCCGAACAGGCACCGGAGTGTGGCAACAAGGGGATCTTCATTGTAACTTAATTGCAGTGTTAATCTAAGCCTACCTGTGACTAATAAATAAATGAATAAATTTCCTATGCAGAGTGGGCAGCACACCAGCTTGGTAAAGGAATGGGCACATGCACACGTGTTGCACCTATACAGAGCAGGCTGATCATGGAGACAGTCACTGGTGCTACAATTCTACTTAATTTCAGTGCTTTCCATCGTTGTTTCGATTTAAAAAAATCGACAGGGAGTGACATAGCAGGTGCTGGATAACTTTATACTGACTTCATTGATTCATAGAATCTCTGCACTGCAGAAAGAGACCATTTGGCCCATCGAGTTTACACCAACTATCCGACAGTGCATCACACCCACGTAACCCCATACATTTTCCATGGCCAGTCTACCGAGCCTGGAGAACTCTGGAGTGTGGGAGGAAACCAGAGCACCCGAAGGAAATCCACGCAGACACAGGGAGAATGTGCAAACTCCACACAGACAGTTACCTGAGGCTGGAATTGAACCTGGGTCCCTGGCGCTGTGAGGCAGCAGTGCTAACCACTGAGCCATTGGGTCGTGTGAGTTCAAGACTTCTGCTCAAATCGGTTGCTCCCACATATGTTAGGATGGCATGCAGTTTGCATTGCACTGAATGGTGATCGAGTAATCACGCAGCACAATCTCTGCCCTTGTTTTCGTGGTAATCAATTTAGTCCTTTGAGGGTTATCATGACATCTTCCACATCTGATGATGAGGCGAGACCTCCAGGCATCAGCATATGACTCAGTACATCGGCATTAGCTATCTGAGTTCTGGGGTGGTGCTCCAGGAAGTATACATTGCCAGTAACATGGCCCAATGCTGTATCCGGGTGGTGTCTTCTTTAAAACGTCCAGCAGAGTTTATGATCAGTTACCATGAAAAAATATTGACCGTAGATGTATTGATGGAATTTTTTAACTCCAAAGACAACCGCCAATCTCTCTTTCTCTACTTGGGAATACCTCTGCTCAGCATCCAAGAGGGTTCTAGATACATATACAATACGCTTCTCTGTCCCATCTCTGCACTGATATGCCAATATTGCCCCAACTCCATAAAGGGAGGCATCACATGTCAAGATAAGGTCCTTTTTAGGATCAAAATGTGTCAATAAATTAGAGAACAAAAGTTGTTGTTTAACGCAGTTGAAAACCTTCAACTGCAACACCCCCAAGACCCACCTTTGATATTTCCATAGCAGGCATACAGGGGAGCCAGTAAAAAAATTAAATTAGGAATAAACTTCCTGTAATAATTCACTAGACCCAGGAAGGATTTCAGTTCCGTGGGGTTCCTTGGAGATGGCGCCACCTCGATGACCCTCCCCTTGTCTTTCACCGGATGAAGACCCTTGCCATCCACCCAATAGCCCAGATAGGTCATGGCACTTGCTTGAAAGACACATTTTTCCCTTTTCGGATGTATATCGACCTCCGAAAATCATCATGTGACCTCTTTTAGGTTCGCTAGTTGTTCGTGTTCCAAAGTTCCTGTGGCCAGGACATTGTTCAGGTACACTGCTACCTGAGGTAAACCTTGGAGTATTTCTCCATGACCCATTGAAAAATGGAACATGTGGACAAGATCCCAAAGGGCAGGCCTTAATTGTTACGAACTTTCGGGAAGGTTCCTCCAATTCAAGTTGGAGACACACATGGCTCATGTCCAACTTTGGAAATGTTTGGCCCCCAGTCAATCAGGCGTACAGGTCTTTGATCCAGGGCATGGCATACTGGTCAAGCTTAGAAACCCTATTCACGGTAAGCTTATAGTCTTCCCAAAGGTGGACCAACTTATCCAGCTTAAGGACAGGAACAACAGGTGCGGCCCACTCTGCAAACTGTATGAGTGCAACTATGCCCAGCTTTTCCAGGTGTTCTAGTTCTGACTCTACCTTTTGCAATAGGGAGTATGGAACTAGTCTCGCTCTAAAATACTTAGTTTCTATATTGTATAGCTCTTGGAGTTTAAAAAAATCCTAAAATCACATGGGATTCAGAATGGGCTGACTAGATGGATACAGAACTGGCTTAGTCATAGAAGACAGAGAATCACGGTGGAAAGGTATTTTTCAGAATGGAGACCTGTAGCTGATGGTGTTCCACAGGGATCAGCGCTGGGACCTTTGTTGTTTGTGGTATATATAAATTATCTGGAAGAAAATGTGGGTGGACTGATTAGTAAGTTTGCAGATGACACAAAGATTGGTGGAATTGCTGATAGTGTCGGGGATTGTCAGAGGATACAACAGGATATAGATAGATTGGAGACTTGGGCACAGAAATGGCAGATGGAGTTTAATTCAGACAAATGTGAGGTGATGCATTTTGGAGGATCAAATTTAGGTGTGAATTATACTGTAAATGCAGAATGCTTAGGAACATGCATGAGAGATGCATGTATTAAAGGAACATCTGTGATTATGGGCAACTTTAATTTGCATATAGATTGGGAGAGTCAAATTCGTAACAGTACAACAGAGGAGGAAACTCTGGAATGCATACAGGATGGTTTTCTTTGGCAATATGTTGAGGAATCAACAAGGGAACCAGCCATTTTGGTCTGGGTGTTGTGCAATGAGAAAGGGTTAATTGGCAATCTAGTTATGAGAGAACCCTTGGTGAAGAGTGACCATAATATGATAGAACTCTTTGTCAAGGTGGATAGTGATGTAGTTGATTCTGAGACCAGGGTCCTAAATCTCAGTAAAGGTAACTATGATGGTATGAGATATGAATTGGTCATGATGGACTGGAAAACATTATTGAAAGGAAAGACGGTGGACAGGCAATGGCAGGCATTTAAAGAACAAATAGATGAACTCCAGAAGTTGTTTATTCCTGTTTGGCACAAGAGTGGTAAGGGAATTGTGGCCAAACCATGGCTTACATGGGAAATTAGAAATAGTATCGGATTCAAGGAAGAAGCAAACAAATTGGCAAGAAAATGCAATAGGCCTGAGGATTGGGAGCAGTTTAAAATTCAGCAAAGGAGGACCAAGGGATTGATTAAAAAGGGAAAAATATAGTATGAAAGTAAGCTAGCAGAGAACATATAAACTGACTGGAACAGTTTCCATAGGTATGCAAAGAGAAAAAGATTGACAAAAACGAATCTAAGCCCCTTACAGTCAGAAATGGGAGAATTTATAATGAGGAATAAAGAAATGGCCAAGGAATTAAATTTGTACTTTGCTTCAGTCTTCACAAAGGAAGACATAAATAATGTACCAGAAATGCAGAGAGAAACATGTTTTAGTGAGGAGCTGAAGGAAATCAGCATGAATAGAGAAATGGTTTTGAGGAAATTGATGGGAGTGAAGGTGAATATATCTCCAGGTCCTGATAATCTTCATCCTAGAGTACTTAAGGAAGTGGCCCTGGAAATAGTAGACTCATTGGTGGTTATTTTCTAAAATTCTTTGGACTCTGGACTTGTTCCTGCAGATTGGAGGGTCGCTAATGTAAGCCTGCTATTCAAAAAGGGAGGTAGGGAGAAAACAGGGAACTATAGACCATGAGCCTAACATCAGGACTGGGGAAGTTGCTAGATTCTATTATCAAGGATTTCATAACTCAGCATTTGGAAGACAGTGGTATAATCGGAAAAATTCTGGGTTTACTCCTCATTGCCAATGTAATAATCTTATCGAGGCCAATTTTCCATCATCAATCACCTAGTTATTTACAGTGGTATCTGAATGCTGTTCAACGGCTACAGGCTGCAGATGGTAAACCATTCCACCACTCCCCCCCCCCCTCCCCTACCGCACTGTTGCTTCCCTGTTGAGTGAACCTCCACTTGCCTTATAGGGAAGCTCACATTCAATGAGACCCACAGGGAGATAGATTGATGATCTCCTGTGGCCATCATAACAACACTCTTACAGCTTTGACTTACATTATGGTTCTGTGCAAAAGAATATATGCAAGTAGAAATGGGTGTGAAGGGTCCTAAAGTGCCTTCTGTTGTTGAGCCACTTCATCGCCATCAGGCTTTGGGTGTAAACCTTGCACGGTGTAATAATCTCTTATCTCTTATCGCCTCGTGAATTCAATGGATGTCATATAACAGTGCCTTGTCCTAAGGTGTGTGGTTGAGATAGCACTGAACAAAAAACAAAGAACAAAGAAAATTACAGCACAGGAACAGGCCCTTCGGCCCTCCAAGCCTGCATCGACCATGCTGCCTGGCTTAACTAAAACCCCCTATGCTTCCGGGGACCATATCCCTCTATTCCCATCTCATTCATGTACTTGTCAAGACGCCCCTTAAAAGTCACTACCGTATCCGCTTCCACTACCTCCCCTGGCAACGAGTTCCAGACACCCACCACTATCTGTGTAAAACATCTGCCTCGTACATCTCTTTTAAAACTTGCCCCTCGCACCTTAAACCTATGCCCCCTAGTAATTGACTCTTCCACCCTGGGAAAAGCTTCTGACTATCCACTCTGTTCATGCCTCTCATAATCTTGTAGACTTCTATCAGGTCTCCCCTCAACCTCCGTCGCTCCAGTGAGAACAAACCAAGTTTCTCCAACCTCTCCTTATAGCTAATGCCCTCCATACCAGGCAACATCCTGGTAAATCTTTTCTGTACCCTCTCCAAAGCCTCCACATCCTTCTGGTAGTGTGGCGACCAGAATTGAACACTATATTCCAAGTGCGGCCTTACTAAGGTTCTATAAAGCGTCAACATGACTTGCCAATTTTTAAACTCAATACCCCGGCCGAGGAAGGCAAGCATGCCGTATGCCTTCTTGACTACCTTCTCCACCTGCATTGCCACCTTCAGTGACCTGTGTACCTGTACACCCAGATCCCTTTGCCTATCAATACTCCTAAGGGTTCTGCCATTTACTTTATATTTCCTATCTGTATTAGACCTTCCAAAATGCATTACCTCACATTTGTCTGGATTAAACTCCATCTGCCATCTCTCTGCCCAAGTCTCCAACTGATCTATATCCTGCTGTATCCTCTGATGGTCCTCATCGCTATCCGCAAATCCACCAACCTTTGTGTTGTCCGCAAACTTACTAATCAATCCAGTTGCACTTTCCTCCAAATCATTTATATATATTACAAACAGCAAAGGTCCCAGCATTGATCCCTGAGGAACACCACTTGTCACAGCCCTCCATTCAGAAACGCACCCTTCCACTGCTACCCTCTGTCTTCTTTGACAGAGCCAGTTTTGTATCCACCTTGCCAGCTTACCTCTGATCCCATGCGACTTCACCTTCTGCAGCAGTCTGCCATGAGGGACCTTGTCAAAGGCCTTACTGAAGTCCATGTAGACAACATCCACTGCTCTACCTTCATCAATCATCTTCGTCACTTCCTTGAAAAACTCGATCAAGTTCGTGAGACACGACCTCCCCTTCACAAAACCATGTTGCCTCTCACTAATACGTCCACTTATTTCCAAGTGGGAATAAATCCTGTCTCGAAGAATCCTCTCCAATAATTTCCCTACCACTGATGTAAGGCTCACCGGCCTGTAATTACCTGGATTATTCTTGCTACCCTTCTTAAACAAAGGAACAACATTGGCTATTCTCCAATCCCCTGGGACCGCCCCTGCAGCCAGTGAGGATACAACGATTTCTCTCAAGGCCCCAGGAATTTCCTCTCTTGCCTCTCTCAGTATTCTGGGGTATATCCCATCAAGCCCTGGAGACTTGTCTACCTTAATGTTTCTCAAGAATCCCAATACCTCCTTTTTGATCTCAGCATGACTCAAACTATGTACACATCCTTTCCCAGACTCATCATCCACCATGTCCTTCTCTTTGGTGAATACTGACGCAAAGAACTCATTTAATACCTCGCCCATTTCCTCTGGCTCCACACATAGATTCCCTCCCTTGTCCTTGAGTGGGCCAACCCTCTCCCTGGCTACCCTCTCGCTCTTTATATATGTGTTAAAAGCCTTGGGACTTTCCTTAATCCTGCTGGCCAATGTTTTTTCATGACCCCTTTTAGCTCTTCTTACTCCTTGCTTAAGTTTCTTTCTACTTTCCTTGTATTCCACAAAGAATGTCACAGCCACCTCCTGACACTGCCCTGGGAACATAACCTTGGCTGGCCTCATTCCCTTAATTCCAAACAAGTGTTCACATCCTTTCCCTTCTTTGGGAAACTGAAACTTGAACAGATGTGTCTCTGCGCTGTTGCTGTGGTATTCTCACTATAGAACATCAAACATTTGGTTGAAAGGATTTCCGTATTCCCAGATCAAAAATCTGTGTCTGCCCTGAAGTTCCTGTGATAATTTAACTGCTGCAAAAGCTGCACATTTCTTGTCTAGTTCTTCCTGTAACTTCCCAGCAGTGAGAGCCTATTGTGCCCTCAATAATACACAGGTCTATCCTACAAAATTCCATGGGGCCAACACAGGCTCATGCGGGATCAATCAAAATCCAACAGGAAATCTATGGTAACTGAGCGATACTAACAAAATTTTATAGAATTTTCTGTGATTTTGTTTTCCTTTTTGTTGAAAGCAAAGCTCAAAAGATGGTGGAATTTCTAATGTGATCTGCATTGAGTTTCATAATCTTTAACTTTAATTAGTTTGTGAGATGTTTTGAGGTGGCCATCTCAAGAAAGACCAGTATTTATTTGCCATTCCAGATTTCCTTTGAGAGAGTGGTGGTGGGTTGTCTTCTTGAAACAACTTTTTCACTTGTTAAAAAGCACTGGTTGGAATTTTCTGCCAATGGTAAACCTCCACCACAGGTTTCTAGGTGATCCAGATAGGGGGCATAGAACGGGAAACCCCATTGGTAGCAACAGGATCAGAAGGTCCTGCCGCTCACCAATGGTGGGCCGCCTCCAGCACCGTGAAACATGATGCGGGATCCCAATGGGTGGGATTTTCCAGCTGCGCTTGCCCCAAGACTGGAAAATCCCACCCGAGGTCAATGAACCCTTTGCATGGTCTGCCCCTGCCTGCTACGATTCCCGTGGAGGGTGGGACAGGAAAATTCCACCCATCGTGTTGAAATCTGACCAGTAAATCTGAGAGGTATGTTCCCAGTTCAATAATCACTGTGATAAATTTCTGCTAATTGTCTTTGTTCGCCTATCATCCCTTTGGTATTGCTGAAACAAGGCTTTTTGTCAAAGATTTTCATCTTGCATTTATCAGGGCAATCACAAGAATACCAATGTCAGGAGAAACAACAATTTTATACTGTATGAGTAGGCAGTGTTGATTGGCTAGCAAGTAGACTCTGATAGAGGCACTGCCTTGGAAAATGCACCAATTATTGGTGCTTGACAGTTAACTGTTGCATTGTTAGAAAATGTAAACCAGATAGCTTGACTCTGATTGGACAAGGCATTGAGCCGAGAATGAACCAGTGTTCAGGGCAATGAACCAGGGCTGTGACTTAAGCAGAAAAATGCTGGAAAATGTCAGCAGGTCTGACAGCATCTGTGGAGAGAGAACAGAGCCAACGTTTCGAATCTAGATGACCTTTCTTCAGAGCTGAGTTGTTGGAGCTTGCGTCACTTCACACCTAAAAGGAAGAGAAAAAGTTTCTTGTTAATGTGTAGGGTGAGATGAAGAATGAAGTGAAACTGGGGACCAAGACAGCTTTGAGAAAGAGTGAGTTTTGGTGCTGTGGAGAGATATCGAGGGTGTGCATATGGCGGCGCATGGCACTGAGTGTGGATCTCAGGATGTGGCGACAATAGCAGTCCAAGGAATGTTGTATGTCCTGGAGATACCTGTAATCCTGGGTGGATTCGAAAGATGAGGGTGGAACTTCACCACGTGGGGTGTTGTAGAGCAATATCGGAAATCGTGTCTTTCATATTTTAATTTATATGTCTATTCGTATTTTATTTTATTTCAGTATAATTGATGCACGTCAATCGAGCACAAGACACAAGGCTTCGGTAACTGAAGGCTTTTATTGCCTAACAATGGAACTATTAGAACATAAGTACACCACTCCAGACTGAAGGGGTCCCGCCCGAGCAGGGGGTCTTATACCTCTCCCAGGAGGCAGGGCCCGACTGGGATGTGCCACAACAGCAACAACCACAGGTGTATTAATCCCACAGTGTAAACACCCTAGCCCAACAACAACATTAGAACAATCCCACAGTGTGAACACCCTAGCCCAACAACAACATTAGAACAACCCCACAGTGGGAACCAACGATGGTTCACCACAATAATACTGGCAGGGCTACATACAGCAAGCCCAGAGAGCCAGGCCTCACCAGAGGGAAGGAAAGAGTTAATGAAAACAGCTATAGGCCTGCTCTGCCAACAGACAATGATTAAAGCATTCTATCAACTTCTGATGTGCAGGAGATCGCTCCAAATTATCACGACAGTGGGAGAACTGGCATTAAGACAGCCAGGCTCCATATAGTCTAGGGAGGGTATAGTCTTCTATAAAACACGATCATCTAGCAGAGGGGGATAATGATTAACACATCAGTGCAAATCGGTTGGGCAAATACAACGCTTTGACATTATAATCAAAAATGGAACTGCCCAAGAAACTGATTTACGAAGTTATACTGAACAATGCAGTCTGCATAACGAGATTAAAAGAACCATTTTGTATTCAACTTGAGGAATTAAGATGTTAATGTAAACCTTTGTGACTCGAAACAGTATATTAAATTGTACCAATCTACCAGGGACTGAGAGGACTCACAGGCAACCTGAGATTTAAGGCCCGAGTTCAGCTCTCCCTCATGCATGTGGAATAAAAACTTTTCTTGAAGTTCGACATGGTTTCCAAGACCCAACTCATTTTATTTCCCTCCTACATGGGGTGAGTTGGATATGGAGACATTCACTGAGGAAGGAAATATGGCTGTGAAAGCGAGTTTTGGTAAACACTTTATCGAACACCAGGAGGGAAATGGAAAGCAGTGACGGTGCATAGGGTGAAAGAGACGAACAAAAATTCTGTTGGAGAGAAGAACAGCACTTCTTCAGGAAAGGTCTTCTTAGAAGAGAAGTGGCAGTGAGTTAAACACGAAGATAAACGCAAAATACAGCGGATGCTGGAATCTGAAACAAAAACAGAAAAATGTTGGAAAATCTCAGCAGGTCTGACAACATCTGTGGAGAGAGAATAGAGCCAATGTTTGGAGTCTAGATGACCCTTCATCAGAGCTGTGACTTACTTTGTTTCGTTGAAACAGGCACATAGAAAAAAAATATCGCCCAATGTGCTGGCTCTGATGAAAAAACTGACGTGTCGCTCCTTGGCTGCACAATTGGCTTTTCGCACCAAATAATGCGGTACATTGATTTAAAAAGTGTTGCAGGTGTCCCTGACGCCAACACGCTGGTGGGGTAAGGCGGGGCTTGATAGAGCTGGCAACAACGGCTCCACAAATAGCGCCCCGGTCTGTCCCCCTCAGAAATGGGGAACCCCCCCCCCCCTTCACATGCACCAGGCCAACCCACGGATAAGGGCAACTTCCCCCTCACACAAGCATTGGGACTCCCCTTGACTTCCATGCAAGCACTGGATCATGCTGGACAGAAACCTGAGCTGTAATTTCACAAAAGAAAACCAGCATCGGGGCGAGGACTTAGCTGGCCCCAGGCTACATGTTGGACCTCTGAGATCACTTCTCCCTCAGCTGCTGGCGATGCAATAACAGAGCCAGGGAATGCAGGAGGGGCTGACGGCCACACTGGATCAACTGAGAGGCTGTTGGGAGGAGTCCCAAAGCTTTCAGGTGGACCAGCTATTGCCTGTCTTGTGTGCTTCCCAGGCCAAAGCTGAAAGGGTGGTGTCTACAGTGGAAAGCCTGGGGCAGGGGATCCTCACATGAGTGGCAGGCTCCAAGCGATGGCCGAGTCACAGCAGGTCACAGTTGAGGGACTGAATAGGCTTCTCGAGATTCTGCAGCCCATGGCTGAGAGGCTCGAGAGTTTGCATGACATCCAGCGGGCTATGGCAGCAGCCACTGAGAACGTGGCCCAGTCTCCGAGGGTCATGGTGGAGGGATTGCAGAGCATGGCCCAGTCTCAGAGGGCACTTGCTGCGGCCGTTGAGAGGTGGCCCCCGACTCAAGTGGCCATCGCAGAGGGCTCGGCCATCATAGGTAGGACACAGGTGGTTTTCCAGGATTGGCAGTGGAAGGTGACATCGGAGCTTCAGGAGCTCACTGCAGAAGCACCGCCGTCCCATGGAGTGACCCGGGGCCCTCAGGAACGTCAAGGGAGGAGGAAGGGCTCAAGCCCATGCTGGGGCCTTCCAGCCAGGAGACTGTAGCTGTGGCTACACCTTGTGACTCCCCCTTCCTGACACTGGGGCATCTCAGGGCAGTGGGATGAAGAGGGTGTCATGGAAATATCCAGACACCTGGAAGCAGGCCAGGACCCTCAAGGTCCAGGGCCCCCAGAGGACACCCGTCATGTGCATCACAGGCCACCGGGCATGGTAGGCAGCTGGCCCGCTCCACCTCCGATCTACATTCTGGGGAGTCACTGAGACATAGTGGTAGGCCACGTAAGGTTAGGAAGTTGTAGTTGCACTGAGATGACACAGGTGAAGGTCTGCACTAGATGTTTAAGCACCTTAACGTTTTCTGTTCAAGTTTTTATGTTAGAACGTCTTATTGAAACACTTTTATTGCAATTAAATGTTTTTCACCACCCACCTGTGACTAATTTGTCTCGAATAGGAATCCTCTTCCATTGATGATCGCCGGAGGGATGCTTCATGTTGATGTCAGTTGGGGAGGCCCCTCAATGCTGTGTCCCTGAGAAAAGGAAGGCATTGGTTCCCTAGACCCCACGAGCGATTCCCTCCCCTCCCCCAACACACTCGGGAGTAGGGACAACCCTGGTAATTATAGACCGGTGAGCCTTACTTCTGTTGTGGGCAAAGTATTGGAAAGGATTATAAGAGATAGGATTTATAATCATCTAGAAAGGAATAATTTGATTAGGGATAGTCAGCACGGTTTTGTGAAGGGTAGGTCGTGCCTCACAAACCTTATTGAGTTCTTTGAGAAGGTGACCAAAGAGGTGGATGAGGGTAAAGCGGTTGATGTGGTGTATATGGATTTCAGCAAAGCGTTTGATAAGGTTCCCCATGGTAAGCTTTTGCAGAAAATACGGACACATGGGATTGAGGGTGATTTAGTGGTTTGGATCAGGAATTGGCTAGCTGTAAGAAAACAGATGGTGGTGGTTGATGGGAAATATTCATCCTGGAGTTCAGTTACTAGTGGTGTACCGCAAGGATCTGTTTTGGGGCCATTTCTGTTTGTCATTTTTATTAATGACCTGGATAAGGGCGTAGAAGGATGGATTAGTGAATTTGCGGATGACACTAAAGTCGGTGGAGTTATAGACAGTGTGGAGGGAAGTGGCAGGTTACAGAGGGACATAGATAAGCTGCAGAGCTGGGCTGAGATGTGGCAAATGGAGTTTAATGCGGAAAAGTGTGAGGTGATTCACTTTGGAAGGAGTAACAGGAATACAGAGTACTGGGCTAATGGTAAGATCCTTGGTAGTGTGGATGAAAACAGAGGGATCTGGGTGTCCATGTGTATAGATCCCTGAAAGTTGGCACCCAGGTTGATAGGGTTGTTAAGAAGGTGTACGGTATGTTAGCTTTTATTGGTAGAGGGATTGAGTTTCGGAGCCAGGAGGTCATGCTGCAACTGTACAAAACTCTGGTGCGGCCGCATTTGGAGTATTGCGTACAGTTCTGGTCGCCGTATTATAGGAAAGATGTGGAAGTGTTGGAAAGGGTGCAGAGGAGATTTACCAGGATGTTGCCTGGTATGGTGGGAAAATCGTATGAGGAAAGGCTGAGGAGCTTGAGGTTGTTTTCGTTAGAGAGAAGAAGGTTAAGAGGTGACTTAATAGAGGCATACAAGATGATCAGAGGATTAGATAGGGTGGATAGTGTGAGCCTTTTTCCTCGGATGGTGATGGCTAGCACGAGGGGACATAGCTTTAAATTGAGGGGTGAGAGATATAGGACAGATGTTAGAGGTAGGTTCTTTACTCAGAGAGTAGTAACGGCGTGGAATGCCCTGCCTGAGGCAGTAGTGGACTCGTCAACATTAAGAGCATTCAAATGGTTATTGGATAAACATATGGATGATATTGGAATAGTGTAGATTAGAGGGGCTTTAGATTGGTTCCACTGGTCGGCGCAACATCGAGGGCCGAAGGGCCTGTACTGCGTTGTAATGTTCTATGTTCTATGTTCTATAAGTCTGAGCACAATTTGCGCCTGTGTTGGAGAATGCATCCAACATGGAAAGACTATTCCAAAAACAATGATTGATAATAGGACATCAATCAATTAAATGCAAAATGCTTGCGACGTACATCACAGCATCTAAAACTGCCTGGGACCGTCACAGGGTAAGCAAGTATCATAGGAACCCTACAGTGCAAGAGGAGGCCATTTAGCCCATCGAGTCTGCACCGATAACAATCCCACCTCGGCCCTATCCCCGTAATCCTACATATATACCCCACTAATCCCCCTAACCTAAGCATCCCGGGAAATTATGGGGCAATTTAGCATGGCCAATGCACCTAACCTGCACATATTTGGACTGTGGGAGGAAACCGGAGCATCCAGAAGAAACCCACGCAGACACGGGGAGAACGTACAAATTCCACATGGACAGTGACCCAAGCCGGGAACCGAACCCAGTCTCTGGAGCTGTGAGGCAGCAGTGCTAACTACTGCGCACTGTTTTTTTTAAATGCATATATAGTAAATTGAGTAATAATTTCAATGCAAAGCATTTACTTTCAAATCAGTACTGTAATGACTTCAACAAGGTCCATGAGTTGGACCTGCTGGAATATGAGCCCCCTAATTGAGGCCTGTTAAGGCTGTCCAATCAGGGGGTTCTACAGAGCTCTACAGAAACATATAATGTGGAGTGAAGAAGGGAAAGGGTTCATGTTTTTTTTGTACTCAATGTATTTTGTACCTAAAAGGTTGAACTTTGTACCTGGAATGTATCACAAACATAACCCTTCCTTATGGCTAGACTCCCCTTTGTTTAGATTGCTCCTGGTAGTAGTATAAGCCATTTGTTCATGGTTCCCTCGCTTGTTTATATCAATCTGATAAAACAGACAGTTAAATATAGATGTTGGGTTGTAAGTCTTGCTTTTCCCATAGGATTGTGTATGATTTAAACAAAGGAAGCAGCGACCAAATGGTAGAGTGCGAGAATAGCCGTTTGAAGGAGGACTCCCACTGGGACAGCTGCAATCGCAAACAGTCACTTCAAAGGAAAAGCCGCGGGAAGAGCAGGGGACCAGGGATTGCATCTTGACTACAACTACCAGGAGAATTGTGCTTTATGACCCAAGGATACCAGATACACTCTGGATTATGGTTAGAGACTATCAGAAGCTGCTAAAGGAACTATAATTTATGATCAAGAACTGTTAACTGGACTTTGCTTTATGGCTTGTATTGGGAACCTTGATGTATAAATGTCCACGCTTCTTGTATTCAGAGAGAACTTTGGCTTCCGCTTTCAAGGGGTCAGGTTCTCCCACAAGCTTGTGAGAATAAAGCCTTACTGTATTTTGACTCAGACTAGCCTCAGGGGTATTTTTACCGACTTCATTTGGTGCCGAATGCCGGGAGACCCCCGGGATCTGTTTGCGGGGACTCTGTTTGCGGGCTCAGGTTGAATGGCCACAACCTGGGCACTGGAATAGAGTTCTGAACCTAATAGGGTGAGTCAAACTACAGTGGGGTAATCATATGTGATGAGAGAGTGTGAGAGTGAAAGACATCTGAACTGAACATATAAGGACAAGGAGGCATTTGTCTTTTATACCCAGCCTTAGACCAAAAGTTAAGAGGGGAAATCCCCCACGTTGAGGCCAGGATTTTGAAGTGGGTATAAAGACTGGAGAAAAGTTGCCTGAGGTGTGATGTTCAGACGTGAGTGAGAAAGAAACTGTGTGAGAGAGAGGCTATCTAAGTGATCACAGGAGTAGAAGCCGGCTTAATAGTGTAAGCGGTGGTACGGAGGGATTTGATCGCCCCTGACAGGTATCACTGGATTCCGATAAGAGCAGCCTAGGAGTGGGAGAGTGAAAAGGAGGAGTAGAAGACTCCAGGTGGTGAGTATAAAACTTATCTATATTGCGGAATCACAAGGACAGTTGGGACCCCCGGGCTCCCTGATAAATGAATATATGTCAGAGAGGGATAAACTTATTAAACAGGTGAGAAAAGGGGGGTGGGACCTGTTTCACCAGCTGGACCAACAACGGAAATGGTTGGAAAAAGAAAAGAAAGACAGAACTAAGAAAATTGGAGTTCTCTTGGTTCACCAATTAACCAGATTAATTGAACAGGTCTCAGTCTCGGGTAAGAACTGGGCTGACGACAAAGCAAAAATCAAATTGTTGGAATCACGCATTAGAGAATTAGAAAAGAGAAACCAAAGTTTGGAGGACCCCGGCTGGGGATCCTTGCCTCCCTATAGGATGGCCATAAAACCCACAGCACCCGTAGGAGGCTTCGACCCCAATGAGGAAGAGGTCGATGATCTGGCTCCTATAACTCGGGGCAGGACATTACAGGACCCCACTGCCCGATACCACCCCTTTACCCCAGGAGAAAGACAACAAGTTTTGGCTTCCCTGGGAAAGCTCCAGCCTCGGAGTAACAATAGCAAATTTTGGGCAGAACTGGATACCATTTGGGTTGGACACCAGTTACACTTGCGGGATATACATCAGTTGGTACGGGCCGCTTGCCCACAGGATAAGTGGAGACTAATGGGTGACGGAGCGGGCCAGGTTAACGCCGTCGTCCAAGCTCGGTTGGATTACCGAGGCGGAAGGTGGACGTACGCAACAGCGACAAACGCCGAGATCGAGGCAATGATTGAACCATTTACTCGGTTTAAGGCAGAAGTCCAACGAGTCTTGGGCAATGCACCAACCAACTGGTCCAGAATTACCAATACTAAACAACAAAGGAGTGAAGGACCCTCTGAATTTGGGGAGCGACTCTTTAGAGTATATCAAGAATGTTCGGGAGTGCCCGACACTGTCCGAACAGATAGAGCCTTTTTACAAGCATTTAAAGATGGGCTGTCGTCAGCTCACCAAAAAATCTTTAAAATGGGAATTCTCAGTACCCGGGGCTATGATGAGTTAGTAGAATGGGCATCTGGAATTAAGGACGAATCAGATGAAAAACCCTACCCACGAATAAAACAGGAAACTGTTAGTGCAAATGGTAAAGGAATTAAACCAAATAAAACATGCCACAATTCTGGAAAGCCAGGCCACTTTGTCAGAGATTGTAGGGCTCCAAAGGGGGGTAGAAGGAAGGGCCTTACCTGCCAATTTTGCAGTAAGGATGGCCACACAGAGGCCACTTGTTGGAGCAAACACGGACGACCTAGTCAGGCTTCCCCCGCCGTCACGGAAGGGGTAAACTAACAAAGGGCAGCCTCCGCGAGTTTGGGTAAGAAGGAGGGTAGAATCTATGTGTCTGCAGTAGTAGGGGGCCGACAATGTGAAATGCTGGTGGACACGGGAGCCTCCATATCTATCACTGACCTACCCTTACCCACCGCCAATAAAATGATTTATGTAAGAGGAATTAACAGACAGAAGACCCCTGCCTACTTAAGTGAAACCACCCTAGTAGAAATTAATAACCTGTATATCCCTATGCAATTTTATGTATGTAAAAATAATGAAGGAACTATTATGGGAAATGACCTGATGAAGGAATACAAAGTTTTAATAGATTGTGGGAAGGGCAAATTAATTTGGCCCCGTCCTGACGGGAGAAAGGACAGGGTAGGAACCTATGGAAACTATTTAGGAATCGTCCATGCCGCATCTGTAATAGGACGCGACTGGCAGTTAGAAGATAATGGATTTGGCGCCATCTGCGCCTCTGTCCCAGGGGTCTGGGCAAAAACTAAACTGGATATCGGGCTAATTAAGATTGACCCCATAATAGTGGAAGGTCCGGAGCATAAACCTCACCGACAATATCCGATTAAGCCCGAAGCCAAGAAGGCGGTTGAGGAAATTGTGAAGGGATTGGTGGAGAGGGGGATCCTGCGGGAGGCTACTAGTACCACTAACTCCCCTACTTGGCTGGTGTCCAAACCGGATGGGAGTTACCGATTAACCATTGATTATACCGCTTTAAATAAAGTAACTCCTAAACTACATCCCATCGTGGCTAGCCCCTCCACTATCCTAAACGGATTGTCACCATCCCATGAGATTTTTACAGTATTAGACATTGCCGATGGGTTTTGGTCCATCCCGTTGGATTTTGATTCACAGGATAAATTTGCTTTTACAGTAGGTGATAAGCAGTATACATGGACTAGGCTCCCTCAGGGATTCCATAACAGCCCGGCCATATTTCACCGAGTAATGAGTAAGGTACTGGAACAAGTGGAGCTCCCGGAAGGGAGCACAATTTTACAGTATGTAGATGACATCTTGATAGCCTCTGAAACTAAAGTGGGACTTCAGACAGCATTATATTCGGTCTTGAAGCACTTAGAAGATCGAAGATTCAAGGTACACCCAAAAAAGACCCAAATAGGAAAACTACAAGTATTATATTTGGGACATTTAATATCCAAAGGGACCAAGGAAATGCCCATAGACAGGAAAACAGCAATGCAACAAGTGCCTAGGCCAGTAACTGTCTGAGGGGTAAGAAAGGTTTTAGGATTGTTTAATTACAGCCGCAACTTCATACCAGAATATGCCAAATTAGTTGAGCCAATCCAAAGGCTATTAAAAGGGGGGAAACCCGCTCTGGAAGCTGTGGAGTGGGGATTAGAACAGGAAGAGGCATATAGTAAATTAAAGGTAGGATTAATGTTGGCTCCAGGACTTGGGTTACCAAATGCTAGTAAGGATTTCCATATCTATTGTCACAATGAAGGAGGGTTTTATTCGGCAGTAGTGACTCAAATCCATGGGGACAGACAGCGGCCAGTAGGTTATTATTCCACAACGGAGGGCCCCGTAGTAACTGGGTTACCCAGATGTATAGCCGCATTGGATTGTGCAGCTTGGGCAGTGCAAGTCAGCGAGCCCATTGCAATGACGGGAAATATAGTCTTGCACACCAAACATACCTTGGTGGAAATGTTAAACACAGGGAAATTGCGATCTGTCTCAAATATGAGAAGGGCGAAGTGGGAGGCAGTACTTCTTCCCCCCACTAAGTCCATCATCATCGTACGAGACTTGAAAGAGAACCCCGCCGAAGGAATGTTGGGTGAAGGGAAACCACACATGTGCGGCAACGTAGATGAGGAGATAGAGGAAAATAGGATAAAGGATGTGCCCTTGGAGGCACCGGAGGAGACCCTGTTTCTGGATGGGTCACGGAAGTATGTGGACAGGGCACCACGTATGGGATGGGGGGTGGTAAACGCGAGCTTACAAGTGGTCCGAGCAGGAAGGATAGAGGGAGGTATGTCAGCACAAGTGGCCGAACTGGTAGCCCTGACCCAGGCTTTTACTGAGGCGACGGGAAAAAAGGTCAACATTTACACCGACAGTAGATATGCATTTGGAATTGTGCATGACTATATGACCGTTTGGGGAAGAAGGGGATTCGTTACAATGGGAGGCACTCCAGTTAAGCATGGACAGATAATCGAAGCCTTATTGGATGCCAGTGAGCTCCTATTGGAAGCCGCGGTATTGAAGGTAAAGGCACACCAACAGGAACCAGATAAGGAAAGCCCTGAATGGTATATTTTTAAGGGAAACCAGGCGGCCGACAAAGCGGCACAATCAGCTTTAGAAACAGGAGAAGTGCAAGCTGTGTCGGCTGTCTTGGTTGAAGTTGAACCCCCGATAGATATCTCCCAGTTACATGCTGACACACCTGAAGAAGAGCACGCAAGATGGAAAGCTCAAGAAGCTACGCCTGATGAAAAGGGTGTATGGAGACTACATGATAGAGTTCTAGTGCCAGAGTGTATCCGGCACACCCTGATGCCGTTACATTATGGACTGGCACATGTGGGATGCCATGACGACCAATATAGGGAAAGAGTGGTGGTGGAAAGGAATGGGACGGCACATTGCACCATATTGTCATCGGTGTGTAACCTGTGCCCAGTATAATCCAGGGAGGCCTGTAAAAATTAGGATCGGGCACCAGCCTCGCCCTAAGGGTCCCTGGGAACATCTACAAATTGATTTCACAGGACCGCTTCCTCAGTCGCACGGGAAAACCTACCGCTTGGTGATAATTGACCAGTTCACCAGATGGGTAGAAGCGTTCCCGACTAAAAATTATTCAGCCACTACTGTGGCAAGAATATTAGCTGAGGAAGTTATCCCAAGGTGGGGGGTACCGTTACAAATAGACTCTGATCAGGGTACCCTCTTCACGGGAAGGGTAGTAAAAACCATTGGTCAACTAATGGGGATAAAATAGAAATTTCATATACCCTACCATCCTCAAAGTTCGGGAATGGTGGAGCGTATGAATTGAACACTCAAGACCTCCCTAGCTAAGGCCATGCAGGACTCAGGAAAAGGATGGACCAAGGTGTTACCCATTATATTAATGAAGCTCAGAGCCACTACGAATCGAAACACCGGGTTGGCACCATATGAGCTAATGACCGGAAGGGCTATGCGACTGCCCGAGTCCATTATTACCGGTGGGGCGGATGTAGGCCCATTACGGGATAGAATTAGACGATATGTTTTAGAATTAAGCGCCCAACTGAAGGATATGCGAAAAGCAGTAAGGGAAAACCAAGTAGTGAAGGATGAGCAAAATAAGCTAGAACAGACCCCTGAGGTACCCCCGGCGGGCAGCAAGGTCATGGTGAAGACGTTACCTGGGAAACCTGGGTTCGTCCCCAAATGGAATGGCCCCTATGAGGTCATAATTAGTGGCGATACTTGTGCCTGCGTGGTATGCAGGGCAGGGGTGTCTGGAAACATTGGACTCAATTAAAAGAATATACCGGTGCCAAATACAAAAAATTATGTAATGTGCTCAATTCACAGATACGCGAGACGGTTGACCTCCAAGCAAGCTGAACGGATTCGCGGGCAGTGGCGCGCGGGCGGTATAGCCTTTGGACCATTGTATAACGGTCGCGCGGGTTATTAGTTAAGTGATAGGATGATTTTCTTGCTGCTTCTCACGACCCTTGCTCTGCTAGTTACGGAGGGGAAGTATAGGTGGAATTGTATAGACTTGGGGGCAGAGCATCGCAAGCATCTCTGTAACGATGAGTCTGTCTATTGTAACCTTCCGACACATGGAATAGGTCCCTGGGAGGTAACCCGTAGGGACCGCTGCTCGGGATTTCTTAACCATACCATGTTGCCAACTCTGTTGGAGGGGCAAGGTGATTGGGGTCTCCCATGCAATGTAACTTGGTGTATCTGGAATTTTCGGTGTTTGGCTGAGGGACTGGGATCAACCTGTACCCGGCATCAGCGGAAGGCTCGGGAGGATGAGTACATTAACACGAGATTTGGCCGATCCAAGCGCTCATTGTACCAATCCTCTAAAATCAGGCCCCATCCTGTGAACACTTTCATGTATATGTCTCACTTGTATGCATTACAGTCAAATTTGAGCAAGTGCTGGGTCTGCTCACACATTCCCACACACGAAGGAAAGGGGGGAAGTCCTTTATTCCCTATCCCTTTGTCAACTCCGGAAATGGTGGAGTGGGTTTTGAATCAGAATGGAACCCAGAATGGGACAAGGAAAGTGGCATTTAAACCCCCATCAGGTACTACTATGCAAGATACTTTCAATGCCAGCGACAGCGATGCTGTTTCGGGGTTGGGAGGCGGAGGATGCACTCTATCAGCCTTTATGAACCATTACCAGCCTAGCTATAATAGATCAGATTCCCCACCCCACTTCGTTGTGGAAAATCAACAAGGGGGATCTATCTGCCTGGTAAGAAATGGAACCATACCTGTAGGCCGTAGCTACTGTACCCAGCAGATTAATGTCACCAGTGGTGCCTGGCTTTTGGTGCAACAGATTACACTCCATTGCCCCACTGCTGATGTCCTGGTCAACCTCTCCTCTACTTATCTGAACAGCATGACTGCATATAATGGTACCTATTTTGTATGCGGAAACAATGCCTACCCATGGCTTCCTTGGGATTGGGCAGGATCGTGTTATTTGGCATATGTGGTACCCTATATTCACCATTACACCGACTTACGGGACCACCCCGAGATACACCTGCTTAGGATTAAGCGAGCCATTACTGAGACAGAACAGTTCTTCATGATAGCTTTCCCACTTTACGGGACAGCAAAAGCAGCTCAGGAACTTATACATATGGCCTCGACCTTAGAGAGAATTGCGAATGAAACTGGAGACGGGTTTGAGGAGGTGAGCACTGCCATCTCTGAAGTATCAGCCGAAGTTGTAGCTATCCGGACTGTTGCTTTACAGAACCGATTGGCACTCGATTATGTGTTGGCTTCTCAGGGAGGAGCGTGCGCTGTAATTGGATCTGAATGCTGCACATATATCCCAGATGGTTCGGAAAATATAACTCGTTTGGCAGATCATATCAAATGAGTGGCGATGACAATACAAGATGAAGGGAGCCAATATCATAATTATAACCCTCCGGGATGGCTGGGGCAATGGTTTGGGTCATGGGGATCATACTTGATGCAGGGGTTAATTGTATTCATTGTCATTGTTATCGCATGTTGTATTTGTATGGCATTATTGAACGCTTGTTGTAAAACGGTAACAGACCGGATTATGCCAAGTGCAAGTGTGCAGGCAGAAAGGGCAGACTTCCTGATGAAGGGGGTAGGCCCATATGCTGGTAACATTTTGCTCTAAATTGGTCATGGGGCCATGTTTGCACTTGGCCTCTGACCAAAAGGGGGGATTGAAGAAGGGAAAGGCTTAATTTTTTTTTGTACTCAATGTATTTTGTACCTAAAAGGTTGAACTTTGTACCTGGAATGTATCACAAACATAACCCTTCCTTATGGCGAGTCTCCCCTTTGTTTATATTGCTCCTGGTAGTAGTATAAGCCATTTGCTCTTGGTTTCATCTTTTACTTTTAGTAGTATAAGCCATTTGTTCATGTCTTTCATCTTTAACTTTTAGTAGTATAAGCCATTTGTTCATGGTTCCCTCGCTTGTTTATATCATTCTGATAAAACAGACAGTTAAATATAGATGTTGGGTTGTAAGTCTTGCTTTTCCCGTAGGCTTGTGTATGATTTAAACAAAGGAAGCAGCTACCAAATGGTAGAGTGCGAGAATAGCCATTTGAAGGAGGACTCCCACTGGGACAGCTGCAATCGCACACAGTCACTTCAAAGGAAAAGCCGCGGGAAGAGCAGGGGACTAGGGATTGCATCTTGACTACAACTACCAGGAGAATTGTGCTTTATGACCCAAGGATACCAGATACACTCTGGTTTATGGTTAGAGACTATCAGAAGATGTTAAAGGAACTATAATTTATGATCAAGAACTGTTAACTGGACTTTACTTTATGGCTTGTATTGGGAACCCTGATGTATAAATGTCCACGCTTCTTGTGTTCAGAGAAAACTTTGGCTTCCGCCTTCAAGGGTCAGGTTCTCCCGCAAGCTTGTGAGAATAAAACCTTACTGTATTTTGACTCAGACTAGCCTCAGAGGTATTTTTACTGACTTCATGGAGTGTCTGGGTCCCCGGCACTCGGGGTGAATACATAGAACTGGGAAGTACCTGCCCCAGTATAGCAAAGCACTGTAAATCAATCAGTTTTGGTGAAGGGACACCGGCCTCTCAGAAGTTATTTCAACTACAATAAGTAATTTTCAGTATTTGAGATGGCTCCTTTTTGGTAAATCTACTTTAATAAGGCCCGAGATACTTATGTGAGTGAACTGCTCTAATCATTGTAAAAAACATGTAATCGTGCCCTTTGCCCTCTGAGAACAAAAGCAAACATGTTCAGTATGATCTTTATTTATTTCATCACATTTCTGGCGCAAGAGAAAATTGACTTTCTTCAAAAATGCTGATTATAAGGAAGTGATCAACAATAAATACTATGCAGGTTCATATATTTCACACAAACACAAGAAGTAAGAGCAGGAGTAGACCATATGGCCCATCAAACCTGCTCCACCATTCCATATGATCATTGCTGATCTTGGGCTTCAACTCCATTTTCCCACTTGTTCCCCAAGTCCCTTAGTTCCCTGAAACACCAAGTTTGAATGTATTCACCGATGCAGCATCCACAACCCCCTCAGCAGAGAATTCCAATGATTTACATTTCATCTTTGACCTAAATGATTGGCTCCTTATCCTGAGAATATGCCACTGTGTTTTAGACTTGCCAATGAGCAGCAATAATTTCTCAATGTCTATTCTATCAAGCCCCTTCAGAATTTCAGAGGTTTCAATGAAATTGCTTTACATTCCTCTAAACGGCAGAGAATATAAGCCCAATTTACTCAGCCCCTAATCCCAGGCACAATTTAGTGAGCCTTCACTATACTGCCTCCAATATTAGCATATGATGTGGAGATGCTGGATTTGGACTGGGGTGGGCAGAATAAGAAGTCTCACAACACCAGGTTAAAATCTAGACTTTAACCTGGTGTTGTGAGACTTCTTAATGTTAGTATATGCACTAGATGTTTGTTGCAAAAGCTGAATAAAGTTGACTGGGAAAACAGGTTAAAAGGCAAGATAGTAGAGAATGTGTGGTAGATTTTTTAGGAGGTATTTCATAACTCAAAAAATATATTTCCATTAGAAATTAATGATGCTGTGAGAAGGATGTACCATCCATGGCTAACTAATGAAATTAAGGATGGCATCAAATAGAAACAAAAGGTGTATAACACTGAAAATAAATCAGTGGCAGCCCTCTTTTCCTGCCCAAAATTAACATCACCAACAAATAGCACAATACTGCCTAGTGTATTATGGAGCAGGCTCAATGGGCTGAATGGCTTAAACCTGCTCCTATTTCTTATGATAAGAAATTACGATGGGGATTTGCCAATTGATACAGAATAAGTCAACATTATTAATCCACTGGACATAAGTAAAGTTTAGCTGAGACTTAATAAATTATAATTTATACTAAATAAATATTTTAAATAAAAGCACAATAAATATAAATATAAATTTTTCCACTTATGATAGAATTTCAAAACCTTCTTGCTGAAGTTGCTAAAGATGTTCTGTAAATCTTTTAATTGCTTGAGTTATTACACTGACCAATCAGAATTTGTGATTATAATTTAAACTACGAAGTTATTTTTGAAAGTAAATAAAATCACTACTTCCTTGATTAGATTATCAGTAAGTGTGCAAAATGAGGCTTAAAAATGTTTGGAAAACCTTGGAACTCTAGAATTATTACAAATTACATCCTATTGTTGTCTAGGGAGTCAATGTGGGAGGTCCCTCCCTCATCTCTTTTGAAATCGGGGGATCATAACAGAAATAAAAGGGAAAATGGGAGTATGAGACTTACAGTCTTCTCAATGCCATGACCAGGATTATGTCTGTCCACTCTGCTGTATTGGCCATTGTTAATGCTTCCCACAGATATGAGTGGGGAAGGTGGCAGAAGACCCTGGGAACAGTGGACCAGTGAGCAAGAAGTGTAGACTAATAATTCAGAGAATGTGGGTTGAAATTGCAATATGGTGTTAGCCAATTTGAATTAAATTTTTAAAAATCTGATAATGAAAATCTGGTATTGGCAAAAGTGAACGTGAAGATTTTGGATTGTCATTAAAAGCCAACTGGTTCATTAATGTCCTTTAGGGAAGGAAATCTCCCATTGCAGAATGGTATGTTACAACAGAACGGGAAATAAAAATCACCGCAATGGCTGAAACAGTCGACAACTGAAATATGGGAACAGTTGGCATTGGCAGTTGACAGTTGGCTTTTCTTGGCTGGAAACGGCCAACATTAGCTGCTGTCAGCTAGCCTTTCCAGTTGGAAACAGTTGAGACAGCAGGCTTTTCCAGCCCTGAACAGTTCACACCAGTTGTACCAGTTGGGCCCAGCTTATGGGAGGAAAACGTAACAAGCCCACCCCCAATGACATCCAAATAGGAGTACCTTGCATATCTATGTTGATATGGGAAGGCGATTGGCTAGTGGTATTATCATGAGATGATTAATCCAGAAACACAGCTAATGGTCTGTGGATCTGGTTTCGAATCCTGCCATGGCAGATGGTGGAATTTGAATTCAATAAAAAATATTTGCAATTAAGAATCTACTGATGACTGTGAAAGCATCGTCAATTGTCGGAAAAACCCATCTGGTTCACTAATGTCTTTTAGGGAAGGAAATCTGCCGTCCTTACCCGGGCTGGCCTACTTGTAATGCCAGAACTACAGCAATGTGGTTGACTCTCAACTGCCCTCAGAAATGGCCGAGCAAGCCACTCAGTAAGGGCAACTAGGGATGGGCAATAAATGCTGTTGTGGAGATGCCGGCGTTGGACTGGGGTAAACACAGTAAGAAGTTTAACAACACCAGGTTAAAGTCCATAATTAGCATTAAATTAAATATAGAAATGAAAATAAAGTATGAAACGAAATCAATAAATGTTATCAGCAATAAATCAGTAATAAATGCTGGCCAGCCAACGATGCCCAAGTCCCACGAATGAATACAAAAAAAGAATTCAATAGTGAAGAAACAGAAAGAGTTGCTTTTATTGGACAGAACAGAGATGCAAGAAGAAACAAGGAAAGTAAACATTATATAAATTGGATAAAGTTTACTTACATATTTAATAAGCATTGCACACTTATATTACACCACTTTACACAATGTATATATTTTCTGTCAAGTTCTTCTCAAGGAACCTTTGATTTTGATCAAAGAGATAGGGAACTAGAGATAGGGAACTAGAGATAGGGAACAAAGAGATAGGGAGATAGGGAAAGATCATGGGGGAGAGAAAGGGAGAGGTAACTGGGAGAAATGAAAGTTTAAAAGAAATGATCTTCTAGTAATCTGTAAAAATTCTGAAGAGCTCTAGAAAATATAAATGTTTAAGTATGCAGCAATTACATTTCAGCGTTCTATCAGCTCCGTTTCTGAGCCTTTGGATCATTACTTTCCTTTCCAGTGGCTTCCCATTCTTTCTTGTAAATGGTTCTCAACAATCTGCCCTTGGGTGACCTGTATGATTAACAATCATTTTACCTTTAGTAATTTGCATGCTGGATTAATCATAGACTAATACTGCGACACAGTTCTCCTTAAATTAGTGAAATATTAAACAGCGACACAACTGATATCTTATTTGCATTTTATATAGAAATGAAAATAAAGTATGAAACAAAATCAATAAACGTTATCAAGCTGCAATATTAAGATGTGAATGCAATTAACAAAGTCAATTCAGGGTTAATGTGCTCTTTTCAATAACCTCTTCTGTACAATTGACTACATCCTTTGAAAATGAAGCAGGCTCTTACTGGGCAAATTATATCTCGTTTAATCTACTTTAAGACTTTGAGTCCCAGTAGTGAATAGAGTTTAGGAATGGGCCGGTTCGCAAGAAGAGTGAAAAGAGACCATTGGGCCCTTCAAGCCTACCTTGCCCTGGTTCAAGAATGCTATAAATACTCTATCCACCGATCTCAGTGGAAAAAGCGAAATAAAAGCAGAAACAAAACACAGCCAATTTAAGGAAAGGTCCAGGTATTTATTTTTCTTTTCCCTAAGGCATCAAGCAAAGACCTGGAGAGTCTGTAGTTCATAACTCCTCACAGTCACATTTATTTAGTAGTTTACTGTCCAACACAGTACTACATTATTTCTTTCTTAAAGTATTGTCGAGAGCCCTAACACATCACATTCATTAAGCATATTGCATCAATACTATGGGCAGCATGGTGGCAGAGTGGTTAGCAGTGCTGCCTCACAGTGTCAGGGACCCGGGTTCAATTCTGGCTTCGGTCACTGTTTGTGCGGCGTCTGCACATTCTCCCCATGTCTGTGTGGGTTTTCTCCAGGTGCTCTGGTTTTCTCCGACAGTCTAAAAGATGAGCTAGTTAGGTGCATTGGCCATGCTAAATTCTCGGTCAGTATACCTGAACAGGCGCTGGATTGTGGTGACTTGGGGATTTTCACTAACTTCATTGCAGTATTAATTTAAGCTTAATTGTGAAACTAATAAATAAACTTAAAAACATAAACTTTGCTTCTTTATATATGTATATATCTATGCAAGTTGGATCTCCTCTGAAATTCTACATATAAATAACAGAAAGCACAATTTTGGTTGTATGGCTACCACTGCTTCTAATACACTTCTCAGCAAACAAGACATTTAACTCTTTTAGACAGCACCTGGAATTTCAACTGACATGATGTTTTCTGACAGCAAGCTTGTCCTAAACTAAAAACTAAAAACCCTGCTTCAGACCAGAGCTACATACACTATCTAATTTTACCAACAGACATTAACAAGTGATGTTATCAGCCGATACATCAAAAAGAATTTGTAAAACCTGAATATTTCCAAAAAAGAAATACAGATGACAGACATTCAATCTTGCGTGAATTGCAAAGAGTCCACGAATGAAATTGATACAATATTCAATTACCTAATTAAATAATTTCTTTATTCTGAGCAACTAACTCAGGCAAAATTCTCCCAAAAAAATTCTAAGTGTTAAATTTGCGGATAAACTGGAGTAACTCATGCTGGTTTTTCCAGTGGGAGTTCAGACTAGAATCTCCCACACCATTAAAATATCATTTAAATGCTAGGCCCTGTCTCCCCGCCGATTTCTGGCATGGAGCAGAGCGCGCTGGAAATCTGGCGTTGGGTGATGCTCACTGGAACCCTGGAAATTGCCCCCTGCACGACTCTCCTGATCAGTGCAGCGGAATGGGAGAATCGCCCCCACCATCCCCCCCCCCCCCCCCCCCCCCCCCGCCTCCCCCCCACCTCATGTGTGAAAATACAATGTATGGTTTTTGAAAATGTATAGGGTTCTCCTGAATGTCATCTCACTTGATGTGGAACCATAGAACCCTAGAACATTACAGCACAGAAACAGGCCTTTTGGCCCTTCTTGGCTATGCCGAACCATTTTTCTGCCTAGTCCCACTGACCTGCACCTGGACCATATCCCTCCACACTCCTCTCATCCATGTACCTGTCCAAGTTTTGCTTAAATGTTAAAAGTGAGCCCGCATTCACCACTTCATCTGGCAGCTCATTCCACACTCCCACCACTCTCTGTGTGAAGAAGCCCCCCCTAATATTCCCTTTAAACTTTTCCCCCTTCACCCTTAACCCATGTCCTCTAGTTTTTTTTCTCCTCCAGCCTCAGTGGAAGTGCATTCACTCTATCTATACCCATCATAATTTTATACACCTCTATCAAATCTCCCCTCATTCTTCTACGCTCCAGGGAATAAAGCCCTAACCTATTCAAGCTTTCTCTGTAACTCAGTTTCTCAAGTCCCGACAACATCCTTGTAAACCTTCTCTGCACTCTTTCAACCTTATTAATATCCTTCCTGTAATTAGGTGACCAAAACTGCACACAATCCTCTAAATGCGGCCTCACCAATGTCTTATACAACCTTCCAACTCTTATACTCAATACTTTGATTTATAAAGGCCAATGTACCAAAAGCGCTCTTTACGACCCTATCTACCTGTGACGCCACTTTTAGGGAATTATGTATCTGTATTCCCAGATCCCTCTGTTCTACTGCACTCTTCAGTGTCCTACCATTTACCTTGTATGTTCTACCTTGGTTTGTCCTTCCAAAGTGCAATACCTCACACTTGTCTGCATTAAACTCCACCTGCCATTTTTCAGCCCATTTTTCTAGCTGGTCCAAATCCCTCTGCAAGCTTTGAAAACATTCCTCACTGTCCACTACACCTCCAATCTTTGTATCATCAGCAAATTTGCTGATCCAATTTACCACATTATCATCCAGATCATTGATATAGATGACAAACAACACTGGACCCAGCACTGATCCCTGTGGCACACCACTAGTCACAAGCCTCCACTCAGAGAAGCAATCCTCCACTACCACTCTCTGGCTTCTTCCATTGAGCCAATGTCCAATCCAATTTACTACCTCTCCATGTGTAGCTAGCGACTGAACCTTCCTGACTAACCTCCCATGTGGGACCTTGTCAATGGCCTTACTGAAGTCCATGTAGACAACATCCACTGCCTTCCCTTCATCCACTTTCCTGGTAACCTCCTCGAAAAACTCTAATAGATTGGATAAACATGACCTACCACGCACAAAGCCATGTTGACTTTCCCTAATAAGCCCCTGAATATCCAAATATTTGTAGATCCTATCTCTTCGTACTCCTTCCGATAATTTACCTACTACTGATGTCAAACTTACTGGCCTATAATTTCCCGCATTACTTTTTGAGCCTTTTTTAAACAACGGAACAACATGAGCTATTCTCCAATCATCCGGCACCTCACCCGTGGATACCGACATTTTAAATATATCCACCAGGGCCCCTGCAATTTCAACACGCCGGCGTTGGACTGCGGTAAACACAGTAAGAGTTTTAACAACACCAGGTTAAAGTCCAACAGGTTATTTGGTAGCAAATGCCATTAGCTTTCGGAGCGCTGCTCCTTCGTCAGATGGAGTGGAAATCTGCTCTCAAACAGGGCACAGAGACACAAAATCGCACAGAACCGCACTGAGACACAGATTGGCATTCTAATCAGTATTCTGTAACTTGATTTTGTGTCTCTGTGCCCTGTTTGAGAGCAGATTTCCACTCCATCTGACGAAGGAGCAGTGCTCCGAAAGCTAATGGCATTTGCTACCAAATAAACCTGTTGGACTTTAACCTGGTGTTGTTAAAACTCTTACTGTGTCATCTCACTTAGCAAACAAAGAACATTTTGTGACCAACTGTTTAAAGGTTATGATAGGTAATGTAAAGTAAATAATATAAATATTTAACTTTATGAATGAAAAGTTTACCTTCTTCTTTCAAATAGATTAATAATTTATAGAAAGTTTGTACATTGGCTAAAGATGCAATGCACAACAATTTCACAGAAAATGCTGGAAGCATTCTGCAGCATCTGTGGAGAGAAATGTGTTGGGTTAATGTTTCAGGTTAATGATCCCTTTCCAACTCATTCCCCTCCTCCCTCAATTTTCCTTCCTCCTGAATTCATCTGTCTTTTTTTTTTGCTCCCAAAAAAAGTTTCTGCAGGTCCCTGGCAATGGGTTTCTGCTGCCTGAAGCCCAAGCAACAGTAACCCACGTTATTCTTGGAAGTTGAAGGATACTCCTGCCCTTCCTGACCTCATAAAGATTGTGGTAATGTGGCCCCTTTAAAGGGTGATTCTTTCCAGTCATGTGATCGGGCAGTACCCTAGGGAGTGGAGGCACAGGAAGCTGGCTTATTCAGCAGTGAGGGTGCAAGTCCTGGGACTAGGAGAACCTTAGTTGGAGCCAGGGAGGAGAATAGAATAGACTTGTGCATATGTTCAGTCAGGCCCTTAGTTTGTAAATAGTTATTATTGTTTAATAAATCTTTCTCGTTGTTGCAGCCACACCCAGTCACCTCCAATCTTTTACACTGGCGATGAGGAAAACCTACATCAGTTATCGGGAGATCACAGCACACAGTTAGAAGGGGAGGAAAGTGATCATTGAGGCTAAGAGGAAACAGGTACAGATGCCTTTTAAATGCATTTAATAGGGAAGATAGAGCCATTTGGCAAAAACATTTAGAGCTGGGAGCAATATATTGAAAGATTGTGTTACTTATTTGTGGTTAACAAAATCGCTACAGAGGAAAAACAAAAGGTGATACTACCCACAGTCTGTGGCTCACAGATTTACCGCCTGGTGAGAAATCTAACATCAGCTGATGCTCCAGACACAAAAGGTGTGATCTTTCCACCCCGCTGCACTGGTCGATTAGTGTAGCGGTGTATGATATTCAACTGGGAGACTAAAAACATGAATCGAGCCCAGCGCAGCTCATTTACGATCCTTCCAGGCCATTTTTGCTGATGTAATCAGCTTGCGCACTTCCTGGGCATGAGGCTGATTTAAATATTTATAACTTCATACAAATGTGATTAGCTAGTCCAGGACATAATAATCCAGACTCACTGAGCTCTCTGGCCAGGCAGATGGTCCCCAGATGGTCCCCAGCAACGGGGACTTTATTTGATTGTTTCGCAGGTAGGATTGACAGCCATTGAGGCCATCCGGGTGGTCAGGGGCAGGGGGACAATGTCCCTTGGGCAGTGACAATCTGGCCCTGCCAGTCTGGGACCCTGATTGTGCCTGGCTATGCCAGCCTAGCACTCTGCCACTGCAAACCTGGCACCCTGGCACTGCCCACCAGGCACATTGGCTCTGCTCACCAGGCACCGGGCAGTGGCAAGGGAGCAGGGGTGCCGGTAGGAGGGGAGAGATGGGGAGAACTCTACATCAGGGAGTGGGGTGTGGTGGTGTGCCCACCGATCGGAGGGTGAGGATGGCAATCAGTGGAGTCAGCAATTGGGGGGGTGATCAGGAGGCCAGCGATCAGGGGGTCTGTCAGGGGGTTGCAATCGGGGGGGTCTATGGGGGAGTTGGAGAATGGGGGGGGGTGGTCTGTGGTGGCAGTGGCGATTGGGAAAAGTCGGCGGTTGTCTGTCGGGGAGTGTGAGGGGGCCGATGGGTGGGGCGAGTCGTAAAGTCGTGAGAGAGCCCAGAAATCGGGTTTGTGCCCGATTTCTCACCGTTCACGATCTTACGGACACCGGATTTCCAACGTGATCAGCCCAGCTACTTAAAATAGCATTTAAGTATTACAAGTGAGCTCGGAATGCAATCGCCTGCGTTCACTTGTCTCTGTAGCCTCGCAGGGGAAGGCTCTCTTCGGCGAGGATCATGTACGGTCCCCATCAACGGGGACCAGACATGATGGCCTCACCGGGAGAACTGGCGGCCATAGAGGTCAGAAGTGGGCAGGAAGAAGGTGGGCTCCCCACCCATTACATCTTATGTGTACCACAGCCCCCTCCCCCCGCTGAAAACATGCCTGGCAGCAGACCATGGAGTTAATGGACTGCAGAGCAATTCAGTCAGCCCAGCTTCCACTCTGTCCCTGCAACCCTGCAAGTTCATTTCCTTCAATTACTCATACAATTGCTTGCCACACTTAAGAGCAATGACATAAAGATTACTCCCGTGCTTCAAAATCCTCTTCATACTTGTACTGAGGAAACCTTTAAACAGTTTATCCAATTATTAAAACTTTGCCTGCATATACAACGTCTCATGTTGTTCCTCTGTAGATGTTATCCATATTCTGCCATTTCATTTCCTTTACACATTTTAATACTACTCTCAACCAGTTTTCTATTTTCTTTTTATTCTTTCAGTTACCTTTTTTCTTTCGGAAGTGGATTTAGTCGATGGATTCCATTGCCAAGCTTGTTGGGTACAACAAAGAATGTCCAATTTAAACCTGTGAATTGTTACAATAGTGCAGCATGTCTTCAATCAATTTCCTTAAGTTGTATTTTTCACCTGCTTAATTTATTAATCACATGCTCAGTGGTGAAGTTGTACTGATTCTTTTCAGCAACAATCACTGATGGATCTGCCCTACCAACAGGGATTTGAGCATGACAGTGTGAATTCGCTGACAATTTGAGAATGGAGAGTTTGCGCTTGGGAATTGGGATAAACCGTAAACATTAGCCCACGAGTGCATTCTGGGATCTTAACATCAGTGAATGAACTGTCAGGCATTTGCAATTGTTTACAATACATTGTACTAAGCCCAGCCAGATTTCCATTAAACCAGGCGCGGCACAGTGTTAACACTGCTGTCTAACAGCGTCAGCACTGCTGCCTCACAGCGCCAGGACCCGGGTTCAATTCTGGCCTCAGGTCACTGTCTGTGTGGAGTTTGCACATTCTCCCCGTGTCTGCGTGGGTTTCCTCCAGGTTGTCCGATTTCCTCCCACAGTCCAAAGATGTGCAGGTTAGGTTAATTGGTCATGCTAACATTGACCCTCGTGTCAGGGGGATTAGCAGCTTAAATATGTGGAGTTATGGGAATAGGGCCTGGGTGGGATTGTGGTTGGTACAGACTCGATGGGCCGAATGGCCTCCTTCTGCACTGTAGGCATTCTATAAAGTAGGACAGTGAAGAAAATTACAGAATCCATCTATTAACAGCAAAATAGAAACCCACCATTCACTGAGGTTTGTCCTCATGTTCTCAAAGTGCTGAGTGTGAATATTAACGTGTTCTCTGTGAGTAATACTTTAACTAACATCAAACTGTAAGGTCTACAGTATCTGGCTCGGAAACAATAAAGTATCCAAACTTCAAATTCAGGAAGGTTTTCTCAGATTGCTTTGAACATCAAAATCATGAACTTTTAATGGAATCTAACCAGTTAATCCACTGCAGGTATGTAAAATGAGCTGGCAGAGGTATTCTCCAAATCTTTTAAACTTCTCAGGCAATTGAATCTTTGCTTTATGCCTTGCTCCTAAATATACTATGAGTGACAGTTTACAGAAACTAGTTATTTCAAAGATCATTCTTGAGAATTCTTATCAGGAGTTGGAATCATTCATTGTCATTTACAATGGCCACACATTGAACTGGGAGAGGTTCTTAGAGATGCTTTTGTCAACATTCAACATTATTCCCATTTAACATAATGAAATAAAGGCTAATAATGCAATGTAGTTTAAATGCATTATCTTTATTAGATGCAGGCATTATATATAATGTATCCTATTCCTTTCATAGAAATAATGGCTGCAATTCTCCCAAAAGTGCTGAATTGGCAGGAAAACTGTTCTAAATCCCGACTGTTTTCTCAGTTCAGCCTCTCACCTGAATCTCCGCACTCTGTGCATTGCAGAGGTCCCAGTCGTGAATATCATTAAAAACCCAGGGCGGGGGTGCTATTCGCGCCGGAGTCTGACAGTTCTGGAACTCTGCGCATGCAGTGGCCCCGATCTGTCAAACTCCCCGTTTGTTGGCCAGCCCAATCGTTGGCCAGCCCAGGACCACCACAGTGCTGCCCCTCCAGCCCCCCCCCCCCTCCCCACAGCCCGATCGCAGCCCTCACAGCAATTCCCAGGACAGCCATGACCCCCCCGCCATCCCGGAGTGCCCTGATGCTCAGCCCACCCTCCCCCAGAAGTGGCAATCCCTCCACCCCCCTCACCTCCTCCCAGGAGGCAGGCCCCCCCTCCGGCAGACCACCCACCACCACCCCCCCCCCCCCACCCCAGCCAGCCCCAATCGTTGCCCTCCCTCCAACCCAGACCGATCCTGTCTGCAGAGTGGCAGTGGGACCCCCCCATCCCCACCGATTGTCACTAGGCCTCGCCTACAATATGCCCCGCCCCCTTGGCACTGCCCAATGCCCAGTGGGCAGTGCCAAGGTGTCACCTGGGCATGGGCACTTTGACCCTTGGGCCATGCCAGGGGGCATAGGCTGGCACGGCCAGGGTGCCCATGCCCAGAGGGCACCACCCCCCCACTGCCCGACCCCCTGGGGCCCTCAATTGCCCCCCTCTTCATTCCGGAGGGGTCTCCCACTAGTTCCCCGAACATGGGGAGCTGGTCTGAACCCCACCGGAATGAAGTACTCCTGGCGGGGTGGGAAATTTAATCGGTACCTGAAAGTTCCTGATAATGACCTGCTAAACATATTTAAAATACATTTTAAAAAGATTCAAATTATTCACCTACCTTCCCGCGGTTTCCAGCGTGGTCTGACCGGCGAGTGTTCTGGGAGATGCGCATGTGTTCCCAGCACAAAACGTAGCAAAGCGCTCCATTTTGACAACATGAAAGAAACGAAAAGGTACAATTGTAAAGTGGATGTGGGAACAGTAAGAACTGGAGTGTACGTATACTAATTGTTGAAGGAAGGAGGATAGTTTGAGAAAGTAACTAAAAAGGTGCACAGGGTCTGGTGCTTCGAAACAGGGGAAAAGTGAGCGAAAATAGGGAAGTTAAAATTAACGTTTATAAAACACAGGTTTGGCCTCAACTAGACTATATATTTGAGGAAGGACATGAAGGCTTTAGAAAGAGTGCAAAAGATTAACAAGAATTTTTTGCAGGGATTTGAGACTTCAGCTAAGTGAAGCTGGGAAGTTCTCCTTCGAGAATAAAAGTTTGAGAGGATATTTTACAGAGCTATTCAAAACCATGAGAGGTCTAGACAGAGTAAATAGGAAGAAATTGTTCCCATTGACAAAAGGGTTGAAAACCAAAGGATACAGATTTAAAGCGATAGAGAAAAGAATCAGAGGCAACTTCAGGAGAAATCCTTTTACAGAGTAGTTAGGGTCTGAAATACATTGGCCAGAATTTTACGTTGCTTGGGCGTGCGCACACCCAACCCGTGAAATCGCGGGAGAAAATGTTGGGCATTCTTCATGCGTCATCACACACTCGCGCAATTTTTCTGTCGGTGGGCACACACAAGAGTTGGAAACATGCCAACCGACAGTCAAGCAGGTAAGTTAAATCATTAAGGGGCCAATTCATAGAATCATAAAATCCCTACAGTGCAGAAGAGACCATTTGGCCTATCAAGTCTGCACCGACTCTCTGACAAAGTTTCTAACCCAGACCCTCTTCCCCGCCCTATACCCATAATCCCACATATTTCCCATGGCTAATCCATCTAACCTTCACCTCTTTAGACACTTAACGGGCAATTTCGCATGGCCAATCCACTGAACCTGCACAAATTGAATGCAATTTAAAGTGGTCTGTTTGCTTTTATGGTTGGTGGGCAGGCTGATTGGCCAGGCGACCTTTACATTTCAGCTGCAACCTCAGTCCAAGGCGAGGTGAACTGTCAGGGCTGAAATAAAATGAATAGATGTGTCTGGGGACTGAGCTCTGTGTATGATTGTTTTGCCTCGACACTCATGACATAACCTAACATTGATATTTATTTTGCAGACCGGTTGGGCAATTAGTTTTTTTGGGGGGGATAATTGTGCCCTATGCCTTTGGGTTGGATTTTCCCAGTCCTCTAGTGATAGGATCGGAGGGATGGGTCCAGTAAAATAGAGAGGAATGGTTGGTGGTGGGCATTCATCGTCTTTCTGCTGCCACAATGCTTTACCAGCACAATGGGAAGTGGAGGCAGCTCTCCCGCATGGTGTTAACTTGAGTCACTTAAGTGGCCAGTTAATGGTCCCTTCCCACCTCCACACCACCTGGTGAGCCTTGATTGCTGTCTTATGGACTCGGTGGGGGGAGGGTTTGTGGTGGTGGGGGGGAGAGGGTGGACAAACATCAATTGTGACACTCTGTGGCACAGGGAGGGCACCCTGACCTAGCAGGGATGGCTGCCTCCATGGCAATTGCCTCCTGCTCTCACCAACATCATGTCTCCAAACCAGGGCCTATCTGACAGGCCTTTGTGCCTCCGACTCCTCTTACCTGGTTCATAGGATCCCTACAGTGCAGAAGAAGGCCATTTGGTCCATCAAGCCTGCACTGACTCTCTGAGAGAGGATCCCACCCATCCCCCTTCCTGTAATCCCACGTACTTACCCGCTAATCCTCTTAACCCTACACATCTTGGGACACTGAGGGGAAATTTAGCATGGCCATCTACCTAACCCCGCACATCTTTGGACTGTGGGAGGAAACCAAAACACCTGGATAAAAACCCACTCAGGCACAGGGAGAACGTGTAAACCCAACACAGACAGTCACCCAAGGCAGGAATTGAACTCGGGTCCCTGGCGCTGTGAGGCAGCAGTGCTCACTACTGCACCACCGTACCGTGGGAGGATATCCTGCACCCTTAACATCCTCATCTTCCAGGTTCAGTCCCAGCAATGGCCACCACTTCTGATGAGACTGCTCAGTTACAAGCCCTCCAATTGGCCAGCTGCTCGCGGGGGAGGAGGGTACCCATCCTTTAAAGAGACAGGAACGTATCAGTAGCCATGAATGAGTTGCCGAAGAAATGCTAAATGTACCTACGAGTCCTCCAAATAGCCGTGATGGGTTGTTTCCAGCCCATCTTTGTCACCCCTGCTGCACTGATACAATTCCTACCTATGATTCAAATAATAATTCTAAACAATATTTTTAAAAACAGGATGAACTGTAGATTTTTTAATGAAGTTATCAGGCAAAAATCAAAACACACACATCATTTTGTTTCCTTCACTGTTGCCTTTCATTTTCACTGGATAAAATGCATAAAAATATGAGTCACTCCCAATATAAGTTTAGTAAAAAGAAAATTAATGCATGTCATTTGCTCTGCACAAGATGTTAAAGTATTGCCAGCCTTAAGTGATATGCCATGTTAGTTAATTAACTCCACGTAATTACTCTGTGAATTCAACATCCACAATTAAAAGGTAACGTAATTAATAAAGCATAGTTCAGACGTGCATTACTTTATAGTAGAACAATTGCATTTAGAGTATATATATAATGTGTATATATATAAAATTGATCTATGAGTTGACTGTTCAATGAAAATTCAGTATCTGCCTCTGCCTCATTGTGTAGGAATGTAAAAATGATAATCTACTCGAGCACAAAATTGAGGCTGACACCCCAGTGCTGTAGAGCCGGAATCTGCGCTCTTCCATGTTAAACCTTTGCTCTCTCAAGTGGGCATACAAAATCCCATGGCACCATTTTTAAAAAAGCAGGGGATTTATTTTTGCTGTCCTGGCCAACGTTTATCTCTCAATCGTCAACGGAAAACAGATTTTCTGCTCATTACCACATTTCTTTTAATGGAAGTTGGCTGTGTGTAAAATTGCTTGCTGTGTTCTCTACATTACAGCAGCGATTTCACTTCAATAGCACATAATTGGATATAAAGTGCTTTAGGATTCCTGAGGTCATGAAGGGTACTCCAGATAGGCATGTCTTCCTTTCTTTACAATTGCAGAATTTTGCTACAATTTATGTTCCTTAATTTGTTCTCTCAGTGCCAATGGTGTCTTCACCGAAGATATTGCTGCTACACCTAAAAAAATGGATGACTAAGCCAGAGTTTTGTTCATGACTTGCAGTGTGAACATAGTAGCAATAATACATGTCACGTTTAATTGATAAGGGGCATAAGGAATTCAATGAAATTATTGCTAATTCAGTTTGTTCAGAAACTTCCTTCTGCAAAGTGAGACCAGTTGAAAATGTCAAACCTGAGATTGAAAATTTTTTTTGCTAAGGAAGGGATAAAGAATTATTACTGAAAAGAGAGACATGTGGCCATAGGTTTTCATCATGGATTCATTCGGGGGCGGCATGGTGTGCAGTGGTTAGCACTGCTGCCTCACAGCAACAGGGACCCGGGTTTGATTCCCAGATTAGGTCACTGTCTGTGCAGAGTCTGAATGTTCTCCCCATGTCTGCGTGGGTTTCCTCTAGGTGCTCCGGTTTCCTCCCACAGACTGAAAGACGTGCTGGTTAGGTGCATTGGCCATGCTAAATTCTCCCTCCCGAACAGGCACTTGAGTGTGGCGACCAGGAGATTTTCGCAGTAGCTTCATTGCGGTGTTAATGTAAGCCTACTTGTGACATTAATAAATAAACTTTAAACTTCAAACATTAGGCAAAACACAAGAACCACAGCACAAGAACCACAGGAGAAAAAGGTGCAAGTCAACGCTGATTGGCTGACTCTTTGCCACGGAGAAAGCAATGGGGAATGATGGCTCCCCAAGCTCCATTTGTGCTTAAAAAGATGCAAGACTTCAACATATTCCTCTTGTTTACAGAGATCGGGCTCCTGTATATGAATGCATGTCACTTCTTAGCAAGTGTGAATAAACTGTGTTACAAGCTTGACTGATTATGTTAAATTGGTTATTAGTGTAACTATTAGCGCACTCAGACTTGTTCAGCAGGTGCTGCCCAATTGTGGAATCACATCTAATAGTAGACATCTTCATTTTGGTTTTGAAAGCGAAGGCTGTTGGAGGTTAATTAGTGTTCCGCACTTATGAACAATCAAAGGAATTTGCTGTTAGATGTGATTAGCCAAACGCCTACCTAACATTGCATCAACACTGAAATTCATACACAGCATTGTTCAATTATGAGGCTGGCAGGACATCATCTTGGACCAATCTTACAATCCTGTTAGTGAAAATACCACTTACATAGCCACTGAATAGTAGCATTGAGAAACTGCTTGCATAACCTGCTGGGCAGGATTCCTCATCCTCTTCAGACAACCAACATGATGCCCCATTGAATGGGATGTTGGCCAAAAATTAGGATTCCCGATGAGTGTCAAGGCAACCGGGATTCACCCAACCTGCCCTGTCAACCCTGATAGGGTTTCTGCTCATGGTGGGTGGCAACCAAATTAATATGCAAATCTGCTCATTGTTTTCACAGCTCATTTATCGTGCCCCCCCACCCCCACCCCAACCCCTGCAATGCACCCGGCACCCCAGTGGGAACTGCACTGGGTGGGCTTGGGTGCTGATAATCATCCACATAAACCTGATGTTCTGGACTCCAAGAGTCCAGGGGAGTGTCACAACTCCTCAGCAAAGAGGACATCATCCCAACATGCAAATAATGGGTCACCTTTGCCCAACCTCGCTCCACCCCACTCCCCCCACCCTCACCATGCAAGCATGAAGGGGCCCAACCCAGCCCACCTCAGGCCTCAGCCCCAAGACTCAGCACCATTCCCCTCAAACACCCACTCAGACCTACCCTCAAGCCATGTGCCTTGGCGGGGTCAGTGGTGCAGTGACCTCTGGCACCTTAATATTGACACCCTGGCCTGCTGCCTTGAGCCCCGAGGTAAGTCAAGAAGGTACATCCAGCTGCCTCTTGCTGCTGCCTCTGCCAGACTGCAGAGGAAGGATCCCTCAAGAGTCCTGGGGGTGAGGTGGACTTGGACTCAGGCTGGGGACAAGGAGTTGACCTCACCACTCTCACGCAGGATGAGGGTCTCACTTTCTAACTAGGGCGGACCTGAAGATCACTCCTGACATGATGATTTCAGGCAGTTCTGTGACCAACATCTGCATTTCTACCTGTCAGCTGTGAAAACTTTGAAGTGGCTTGGTCACTTTAATCTCCATGCCCCCTGGTCACCTGGCAGTCTTTAATATCACTGCAGTACTCCATTCACACAGGCTGGCATTGTCAGGGTGCCCATGCCCAGGGGCACCACCTCTCTGCTGCCCGATCCCCTGGGTGGCCCCAATTGCCCCCCCTCATTCCAGCGTGGTCTCCTGCTAGCTCCCTAAACATGGGGAGCTAGTCTGAACCCTGCCGGAATGAAGTACTCCTGGCGGGGTGAAAGATTCGATCGGGACCAGAAAAGTCCTGATAATTAACAAAAATACATATTAAAAATAGATTAAAAACAGGTTTAAATTACTTACCTGCCTTCCTGCTGGGTGGTCTGGCCAGCGACTGTTCACTGGCTCTGGGAGATGCGCATGCGTTCCCAGCACATGCGCAAATCCCCGTTCAAGGCCACAGATGCGCATCTCCCGGCCGGACCTGCCAGAAAAGTGGCGGGCCACAATGGGAGAATCGCGGCCGAGATTTCAATTTCACCTCGGAGTGGGCGGGGTGAGGGGAGTGGTGAGGATTCCATTTTCCACAACTGTGTTCTCAGCCCCAATGTAGTCACACAGCTTTTATTTGAAATCTCTGACCTTCATAGCAAGCTGAAACCTTTGAAACCCTCTCTATAAATGTGAGGTTATTCACTTTGGAAGCAAAAACAAGAAGACAGATTACTACCTGAATGGCTGTAAATTGGGAGAGGGGCGTGTGCAGCGGGACCTGGGTGTCCTTGTGCACCAGTTGCTGAAGGTAAGTATGCAGGTGCAGCAGACGGTATGGAAGGCAAATGGCATGTTGGCCTTCATTGCGAGAGGTTTCGAGTACGGGAGCAGGGATGTGTTGTTGCAATTATATAGGGCCTTGATGAGGCCGCACCTAGAATATTGAGTGCAGTCTTGGTCTCTTTTTCTGAGGAAAGACATTCTTGCTCTTGAGGGAGTACAGCGAAGGTTTACCAGGCTGATTCCGGGGATGGCAGGACTGATGTAAGAGGACAGATTGACTAAATTAGGATTGTTTTTGCTCAAGTTCAGACGAATGAGGGGGGGATCTCATAGAGACTTATAAAATTCTAACAGGACTAGACAATATTGATGCAGGGAGGATGTTCCCGATGGTGGGGGAGTTCAAAACCAGGGGTTGCAGCCTGAGGATTCGGGGTAGACCATTTAGGACGGAGATGATGAGACATTTCTTCACCCAAAGAGTGGTGAGCCTGTGGAATTCATTACCACAGGAAGTAGTTGATGCCAAAACATTGAATGTATTCAAGAATCGGCTAGATAGGATAGGATCAAAGGTTATGGCAGGAAAGGTGGATTCGGCTATTGAGTTAGATGATCAGCCATGATCGTGATGAATGGCGGAGCAGGCTCGAAGGGCCATGTGGCCTCCTCCTGCTCGTATCTTCCATAATCCTATGTTTCTATTGTATTACAAACCTTTGATCCCTGTCAATTCCGAAGTGCAGTGCTTTGAAATAGGCTTCCATTGACAGTTTAATGGATTTCTACTCAGCCTCCAATGAGTCGTATTTATTTACATTTTCCTTCACTTTTGACTTCATGTCAAGTACCTCGATTGTTCCACACTGCAATGTTTAAGTAGACGCTAAACCTGATTGACAGCTGTGGTGTCTTCAAAGTGAATAAGTGGTCAGAAAAAGAGGAAGGTAAACCACTGCAGTGGCAGAGGGGCAAATGGCCACTGGACATGCCTCCTTGGCCTCCCTCCCCGCCACCTTGGGGCCCAAGGAACTAGGCCCAAGGTGCCAGGGACAGTGCACCGTTGGACTGCCAAGGCACATGGCCTGAAGATGGGCATGAAGAGGGTTTTGAGGGAGGGGGGCTGAGGGAGGTGGGTAGGGACTGAGTGAGGGTCTGAGCGGTGATGGGGCTAAGTGGGGGATAAGAGGGGGAATGGCTGAGTGGGGGCCTGAGTGGGGGGGTTGGGTCACCCTCATGCCTCAGTGATGTGGGAGGGACTCATTGAATGAGTGGTGAGGAAGAGGATGCACCTCTTTGCTGAGGGGTTGGTGATTACTGTTTCATTTTTTGTGAGGAGGGGGTCCTACTCCCAACCGTGGACATTGGGGCACCCTTTAAACAGATCTTTGAACAGCGGGTCTGGTCGGCGGGTTTCTTGGAATGGGCTCATTTGCATCTTTCAGGTGGGCGAATGCCACCTGACAGATGTTGTCAGCACTAGTCGGAAATATTCCCATTTTTCCACTCAGCCCACCCTCCCCCCTTAACCTCCCCCCCACCCTCCTTCAAACCGCATTCAGGCCCATCTTCAGCCCATGTGCCTTGGCAGTGCCAATGGTGTACTGTCCCTGGCATTTAGCCTGAAAATGAGAGAATTCCACCCACTGTTTTTATATTTTAGATACATTGGGTGTAAATTGAGAGAGATGGATACTTGAGACCTTGGAGTCCTTGTGCATCAGCCACTGAAAGTAAGTGTGCAGGTACAGCAGGCAGTAAAAAAGACAAATGGGATGTTGGCCTTCATAGCAAGAGGATTTGAGTATAGTGATAGGGATGTTTTACTGCAATTGTATAGGGCGTTGGTGAGGCCACAACTGGAGTATTGTGTGCAGTTTTGGTGTCCTTATCTGAGGAAGGATGTCCTTGCTATAGAGGTAGTACAGCAAAGGTTTACCAGGCTGATTCCTGGGATGGCAGGTCTGTCATATAGAGACTAAGTTGATTAGGATTATATTCACTGGAGTTTAGAAGAGTGAGAAGGGATCTCATAGAAACGTATAAAATTCTAACAGGGTTAGACAGGGTAGATTCAGAAAGAATGTTCCCAGTGGTGGGGGAGTTCAGAACTAGGGGTCATAGTTTGAGGATAAGGGGTAAACCTTTTAGAACTGAGGTGAGGAGAAATTTCTTCACCCAGAGGGTGTGGAATTCATTACCACAGAATGTAATTGAGGCCAAAACATTGTCTGATTTCAAGAAGAAATTAGATCCAGCTTTTGGGGCTAAAGGGATCAAGGGATATGGGAGGAAGGGGGGATCAGGATATTGAATTCGATGATCAGACATGATCAAAATGAATGGCAGAGCAGGCTCGAAGAGCTGTATGGCCTACCTCTGCTTCTAATTTCTATGTTTCTATTCTCTTTCTTTGGTAACTTTGAGATGGACTGATACTTTACAAGTCCTAAATTCTTTAGGCCCATTTGCAAGCTTTCACGATGCACAGTGAACAAAACATCCACTGTGGGATGTAATTCTGCGATTGGGCAGCACCTGCTGAACAATCCTGAGTGTGATGATAGTTACATGAACAACCACTTGGAGATAATCTGCAGTGCTTGTAATGTGGCGCATTTAGGAGTGCTAGAAATTATATGGATTCATATACAGGGACCGCTTCTCATCAAACAACAACCTCGTTCGCTGCAGCTGAATCAGTCAGGAAAACATTGAGTAGAATTCAGGTGCTTGAGCAGTGAGGGCGAGTGAGGAGGTAAGTCTCTGCTTTCAAGCTGCTCAGTGCTGCTCAAGGGGATTGTTTTGCAGTGGCCATGCTGCATTTTGGCTTGGGGGAGGCCTGCAAGTGTGTGGGGGGCTGTTGTTGTTCACCGGGTCCAACTTCAGTCTCTCAACACCGACCCAGGTCAGAGCACTGACCTCGAGTCTTAGCGCTGGCTCTGGGTTCTCATGGTGACAGCAGCAAGCACTGTTGCAGGTGGGACATGGGCTGGAAACTCTCTGAAGTGGCAGTGCTGCAGCCTCAGGATCTGTCAAGCAGCACTGTCTGGGGCCACTACTGTATGGGTTCTGGGTGTGTGTTTGTGAGTTGGGGGGGGAATGGGGGGGATGCGTTGCCATTCTGGGGTATGTTGGGAGGATATGGGGAGTGTGTGTTGTTGGGGGTCTATGGGGGGGATAAGGGGAGTGTGTGGGGGGAGGGTATGGGGAGTGTGTGTTGCTAGGCTGGGGCCGAGCAGATTTCTTTAACCTCTCTATCTGTCTCTCCCCTTCCCCAAGTATCCTCTTCCCCCCCCCCCTTCAGATTGACAAGATGGCTTTTGTGATGCAACCCATTGATTTTGCTGTTCTTTTGGTTGCTGTTGGAGTTGAGGAGAAGGAGCAGGAGGAAGAATTGCAGGTACAGGAGGTCCACCACAACGGAACTGGAAAATCCCAGCCTAAGATTCTCTGAATCTGCTGCCTGCCATTTGGGATAGTGCTTTTATTACTTTCTATTAACACAGAAACCCGACAGTGCAGAAGGTGGCCATTTGGCCCATCGAGTTTGCACGTACCACAATCCCACCCAGTCCCTATCCCCGTAGCCTCATTTATTTACCCTGCCAATCCCCCAGACACTAAGGGTCAATTTAGCATGGCACATCTTTGGACTGTGGGGGGAAACCGGAGCACTCAGAAGAAACCAACATAGACACGAGGAGAATGTGCAACTTCCACACAGACAGTGACCCAAGCCAGGAATCGAACCCTGGTGCTGTGAGGCAGCAGTGCTAACCACTGTGCCACCATGTCACCCCATTGTGGTTACGCTGGCATTTCTATTGTTACAAAAAGTGCTGCAAAAGAAACTCAGAAAATCTAGAATTGCTACTTTTGTTCCCTGGTGCCTTTTATGTGAATAAAACTATCTTAATTTGTTGCTGATCTTGTCTTATAATGTTCTACCTGTTGAATTGAATGAGGTTGCAAATATGTGAGACATTGGCCACAATTCTCCTATCCTGATCCGCAACTTTTCTGGTGGGTCAGGCTGGGAGTTGCGCGCTGCTGGCCTTGTTCCGGGATATCCGCATGCGCCGGGAATGCACACGCATCTCCCAGAGCTGGAGAACAATCGGAGACCAGACCACGCTGGAAACTGATGGGAAGACAGGTAAGTGATTCGAATCTGTTTTCAATATGTTTTAAATGTCTTGAATGTCATTATCGAGAACTTACTGGTCCCGATTGAATCTTCCCCCCCACCAAGAGTACTTCATTCCAGCGGGGTTTAGAGTAACTCCCCACTTTTGGGGAACTAGCGGGAGACCCCACTGGAATGAAGGGAGGCCAATCGGGGCCCCCCCAGGGGTCGGGTGGCGGTGGAGGGGGCGGGAGTGGTGTCCCCTGGGCATGGGCACCCTGGCAGTGCCAGCCTGTGCCCCCTGGCACTGCCAGCTCCAAGTGGAGAGGATCTGCAAGAAGATCGGGCATATCAAGTGTTTACCCCCTGGCACTGCCCAAGGGCCAAAGTGCCCATGCCTGGGGGCACCTTGCCACTGCCCAGCAGGCATCGGGCAGTGCCAAGGGGGCAGGACCTAATGTGGACGGGCGTAGGGGCAATTGATAGGGGTGAGGGGGTCCTGCTACCACTCTGCAGACAGGATCAGTCTAGGATGGAGGGAGGGCAGTGATTGCGGCGGGTTGGGGGGGTTGTCTGCCGGTGGGAGGGGTGGGGGGGGTGGGGGGTGGTGAACCTGCCTCCTGGGGGGATCTGACCCCAGGGGGGACAGCAGGGGAGGGTCTGCCAGGGTAAGGTGGGTCGGGAGTCACCACTGCTGGAGGGGTGGGCTGGACATTGGGGTGCTCCGGGGCGGCAGGGTGGGGGGGGGGGATCAGGGCTGGCCCAGGAATTGTTTTTGGGCCGCGATCCGGGCCATGGAAGGGGCTGGAGGGGCAGCACTGCGGGGTTCTGGGCTGGCCAGCGATCGAGCTGGCCAGCAAACGGGGAGTCTAACAGATCAGGGCCACCATGCGTGCACAGAGTTCCAGAATTGTCAAACTCTGGCGTGAATAGGCCCCGCACCCCCCTGGGTTTTTAATGAGATTCACGATTGTGACTTCTGCAATGCAGAGTGGGGAGATTTGAGTCAGAAGCTGAACTGACAAAACAGTCGGGATCTAGAACAGTTTTTCCGCTAATTCAGCGCTTTTGGGAGAATCACGGCCATTAGTCCAAATCACATGTATTGATAATTTCTTTGGGGATGCTCATTCTCCATCCTCATCTCAATCTTGAAGTAGGATCTTGGAATTGAAACATCTGAAACAAATCAACCCCTTCTCAAACTCAATTCATTCAGTCCTCGAAATGAGTGCCCCATGAAATCACCTCAGTCTTTTGAATATGTTAAGATGTGGGAATCCCTAAGGCTCAAGCTACTGTCAGTGTAGGCCTTCATTGCTGAGTGGAAGTAGATGGATGTCTCTGCAAAAAAATAAGACATCTCTGAGCAGGAGGGAGGGAGAAGGGGAGAACAAGATCAGCAAAGTTAACATTGAACAGTTGTGTGACACACTGGCAGATATAAATATGTCACTTTGATGCCAGAGTTTCCTTAGTTATAGGGAAGTGAGATTTAAGCCAGCAACTCCAAATGTATCTATTAGTGCGTGTGATGAATTTACCCAGGAGTAAAGGATCCAATAGGGGAAAATAAATTACCTTGGTGGATGAAAGTTCGTCATTCTGGTGTTTCAGAAATAAAACATTATCGAGCCTATTTGTGATACGAATAATAAACTTTAAACTTTACTATGAAAATCCCCTTGTGTAGGAGCAGAGTTAAGAGAGAAATCAGGAGGGCAAAAAGAGAGATTGTTTTGGCAGATAAGGCAAAGGAGAATCCAAAGAGCTTCTACAAATACATAAAGAGTAAAAGAGTAACAAGGGAGAGAGTAGGACCTCTTCATCATCAACAAGGTCATCTATGTGCGGATCCACAAGAAATGGGTGAGATCCTAAATGAATATTTCTCATCAGTATTTACTGTTGAGAAAAGCATGGATGTTAGGGAACTTGGGGAAATAAATAGTGATGTCTTGAGGAGTGTACATATTACAGAGAAGGAGGTGCTGGAAGTCTTAAAGCGCATCAAGGTAGATAAATTCCTGGGACTTGATTAAGTGTATCCCAGGACATTGTGGGAGGCCAGGGAGGAAATTGCAGGTCTCCTAACCGAGATATTTGAATCATCGATAGTCATGGGTGAGGTGCCTGAAGATTGGAGAGTGGCAAATGTTGTGCCTTTGTTTAAAAAGGGCTGCAGGGAAAAGCCTGGGAACTACAGGTCAGTGAGCCTCACATATGTGGTGGGTAAATTGTTGGAAGGTATTTTGAGAGACAGGATCTACAGGCATTTAGAGACGCAAGTACTGATTAAGGACAGTCAGCATGGCTTTGTGAGTGGAAAATCATGTCTCACAAATTTGATTGAGTTTTTTGAAGGGTAACCAAGAAGGTAGATGAGGGCAGTGCAGTTGATGTTGTTTACATGGACTTTAGCAAGGCCTTTGACAAGGTACTGCATGGTAAGTTGTTGCATAAGATTAAATCTCACGGGATCCAGGGTGAGGTATCTAAATGGATACAAAATTGGCTTCTTGACAGAAGCCAAAGGATGGTTGTCGAGAGTTGTTTTTCAAACTGGAGGCCTGTGACCAGTGGTGTGCATGATGTGGAGATGCCGGCGTTGGACTGGGGTAAACACAGTAAGAAGTCTAACAACACCAGATTAAAGTCCAACAGGTTTATTTGGTAGCAAAAGCCACTAGCTGCCTCAGGGATCAGTGCTGGGTCCACTATTATTTGTCATTTATATTAATGATTTGGATGAGAATACAGGAGGCATGGTTAGTAAGTTTGCAGATGAGATTAAGATTGGTGGCATAATGGACAGTGAAGAAAGTTATCTCCAATTGTAACGGGATCTTGATCAATTGGGCCAGTGGGTAGATGGAGTTTAATTTAGACAAATGCGAGGTGATGCATTCTGGTAGATTGAACCAAGGCAGGACTTACTCAGTTAATCGTAGGGCGTTGGTGAGAGTTATAGAACAAAGAGATCTAGAGGTATAAATTCATAGCTCCTTGAAAGTGGAGTCACAGGTGGACAGAGTGGTGAAGAAGGCATTCGGCATGCTTGGTTTCATCAGTCAGAACATTGAATACAGGAGTTGGAATATCTTGTTGAAGTTGTACAAGACATTGGTGAGGCCACACTTGGAATACTGTGTGCAATTCTGGTCACCCTATTATAGAAAGGATATTATTAAACTAGGAAGAGAGCAGAAAAGATTTACTGGGACGCTACTGGGACTTGATGGATATAAGGAGAGGCTGGATAGACTGGGATTTTTTTCTCTGGAGCGTAGGAGGCTGAGGGGTGACCTTATAGAGGTCTATAAAATAACGAGGGGCATAGATCAGCTAGATAGTCAATATCTTTTCCCAAAGGTAGGGGTGTCTGAAACTAGAAGGCATAGGTTTAAGGTGGGAGGGGAGAGATACAAAAGGGTCCAGAGGGGCAATTTTTCCACACAGAGGGTGGTGAGTGTCTGGAACAAGCTGCCAGAGGTAGTAGTAGAGGCGGGTACAATTTTGTCTTTTAAAAAGCATTTAGATAGTTACATGGGTACGATGGGTATAGAGGGATATGGGCCAAATGCGGGCAATTGGGAATAGCTTAGGTGTTTTGAAAAAAAGGGCGGCATGGACAAGTTGGGCCCAAGGGCCTGTTTCCATGCTGTAAACCTCTATGACTCTATCATTTTGGAGGAGGGCATGGAAACCAGCTTCGTTATGCCAATTGAAAGCAAAGGCAGTACAAGTTCTGGAAACATTTCTTACTATGCTGAAAAGAATGGTGTTAATTTGTCAACTATTTAAAATATCCAATCACTAATGAATCTTACTACTTTATATCTATCTAGGACATTGATCTTAATTGTCAGATTGTGCTCAGTTAACAGTGAATTACTGTAACCTAACAAAATTGCTTGTGTGGTACAGTGTTCATTCTGTCACTTAACCCAATCTAGTAAGCAAATGTGAAATGTTTAATTGCTGCTTATTGTCATCCTGAGGTTAATGAACAAACATCTGTCTGATTTCTTCTTTGATGATTAGGCAAGAAAAGGTTAATGCATTCTTCTACAGACCATAATGAGAGGATGGTAATCTGAACTGATTGATGCAACCGAATTTAGGCACATTTCTCAATGATGGGTAGACTGAGCCGTCAACCCCAGACCTCACCTTGACAAAGTTCAAGTGAGGGGTCAGGACTTGCCTTGCGTTCTTGGTAAATAATCTTGTCAGGATATCGAACCCCGCATTCTTACATTGGCACCATATAGGTCAAACCAGGTAAGAATCTCTTCTATAGGAGATTCATGAAACAGTTTGGCTTTTAATGACAATCAAACAGCTTCCTGATCTATTTTACACATACCAGCTTCTTATTTCCAGTTTTTGATTTAAAATTGAATGAACTTCTCAAAGTGCCATGGTGATATTTAAACTCACATCTTCCAAATCATTAGTCCAGGCTCCTGGGTTATTAATCCAACAGCGTAACTATGACAGTTCCAGCTTGATCATGTCAATGCCAGAGGTGGCATTATGATAAAAGGTAATTGGCACATTCCCTGACTCTCACATTGTTTACATGATCAAAGGGTTGCCTTCTTTCTCACCTTGCCAGCCACTAATTCGCAGGCTTCAGCCACACGACTTGCACTAAAATGAAGCACACATTGGCATTTAAGCATTGGAAGGGCAATCACCATGATAACAGTTTTGATAAAGGGTCATCTGGACTCGAAACATCAGCTCTTTTATCTCCTTACAGATGCTGCCAGACCTGCTGATTTTTCCATGATAACAGTTAGCCTTGTGGTATTGCTTTCACGTCTGAGTCAATAGATGAAATGTTTGAACCTTACTGCAAACTGTCTTGAGAATGGAGTCGAGTACTGAGCTGACATTCATTGATGTATTCACATTCAGGCAGAGTAGAACTTGTATCGGTGTAAAATTCTCACCACTGATTCAGAAGGGCTCAAGGCCCATATTCTGCAATCTCCTCAGACAGGCAGTGAGAATCCTGATGCCACGGTGAATGGGGTATCACCAAAAATCAGGAATCCCAACAGATGTAAAGGCTTTCGGAATTCATCTGATGACCTGCCCTGTCGGCCATGATCAGGTTCTCACCCAGAGCGGACGGCAACCCGATAATTATGCAAACCCACTCATTTGAATGTCATTAGTGGGTTCGACAGGCCATTCCCTAGCTTCCCGCCATTCACCCAGCCCACCAGCGGGAATGGCACCAGGCAGCCTTTGCATGTGCTATCCACAAGTGGGGATATGGCGTGCTGGACCCTGAGGGTCCAGGGAAGAACTACCAACTCCTCAGAAAAGAGGGGCATCTTCCCCTCCCCCCAACCACTCAAATCAGGAGTCACCCCCTCCCACCTATACATCACTCAGGCATGAGGGTGACCCGATCCGACCCTCCTTTGGGTCTCATCCCATCTCAGACGCCCCACTCAGCCTCCCTTCAGGCCACATGCCCTGGCAGTGTCTGTGTGGAGTTTGCACATTCTCCTTGTGTCTGCGTGGGTTTCCTCCGGGTGCTCCGGTTTCCTCCCACAGTCCAAAGATGTGCGGGTTAGGTTGATTGGCCATGCTAAAATTGCCCCTTAGTGTCCTGAGATGCGTAGGTTAGAGGGATTAGTGGGTAAATATGTAGGGATATGGGGGATAGGGCCTGGGTGGCATTGTGGTTGGTGCAGACTCCATGGGCTGAATGGCCTCTTTCTGTGCTGTAGGGTTTCTATGATTCTATGATTCTAAACAGTGCACTGCCCCCTGGCACCCTGGCACTGGCACCCTGGCACTGGCACCCTGGCCTGGTGCCTTGGGCCCTGAGGGCACTTGAGGAGGGGATAGGTCCAGTCGTCAGGCTGCAGAGGAAGGGTCCGTTATGAATCCTGGGGGTTGGATGGGCTCAGGCTGGGAGCAAGCAGTTGACCTTGGCACTCTCCATCCGGATTGGAATTTCATGGCTGGACTGCCCCTTCTAGCCCTGGCAGACCGAAAGATCACTCCTGGCATGGTGATTTCAGGAAGTTCTGAAATGACATCTGTCCTCTTGTCTGTCAGTTGTGAAAGTTCTGAAGTGGCCAGGTCACTTTAACCTCCATGCCCCCCGGTCATCTGGCAGGATTTTAAATCATTGCAACTCTCCATTCTGCAGCATGGATTCCCTTTCTCTCTCTCAGAAGCTGCAGGTGAGAGCAGACCCTTTAGAAATCCTCTGCCAGAGAGGAGATGTCAACTTCACGAGGGGGGCTGGGGATAGGGCGGAGTTCCAGTCTCGACAGGTTTGATTTGAAGTTGCTGAGGCTTCCTAGTAAGCTGAAATCTTTGAAATCCTCTCCATTCCAATGGAAACTTTTGATCTCTCACAAGTTTAACGTGCAGTGGCTTGAAAAAGTTTCCACTGACAGCTCAATGGATTTCTGCTCCAACCACCTGTGTTTATGTTAATTTCCCTTCATGCTTGAATGATGCTACCGGGACTTGATGCCTTGAGTTATAAGGAGAGACTGGATAGACTGGGACTTCTTTCCCAGGAGCGTAGGAAACTTAGGGATGATCTTGTAGAGGTCTATAAAACAATGAGGAGCATAGCTCAGGTAGATAGTCAACATCTTTTCCCAATGGTAGGGGTGTCTAAAACTAGACGGCATATGTTTAAGGTGAGAGGGGCAAGGTACAAGAGGGTCCAGAGGGGCAGAGAGGGTTGTGAGTGTCTGGAACGAGTTGCCAGAGATAGTAATAGAGGTGAGTTCAATTTTGTCTTTTCAAAAGCATTTATACAGTTACATGGGGAAGATGGGTGATAGAGGGGTATGGGCCAAATGTGGGCAATTTGTTTGATTTGATTTATTATTGTAACTGTATTAACATACAGTGAAAAGTATTGTTTCTTGCACACTATGCAGACAAAACATATCGTTCATAGAGAAGGAAACGAGAGAGTGCAGAATGTAATGTTACAGTCATAGCTGGGGTGTAGGGAAAGATCAACTTAATGCAAGGTAAGTCTATTCAAAAGTCTGACAGCAGCAGGGAAGAAGCTGTTCTTGAGTCGGTTTGTACATGACCTCAGACTTTTGTATCTTTTTCCCGATGGAAGAAGGTGGAAGAAAGAATGTCCGGGGTGCGTGGGGTTCTTAATTATGCCGGTTGCTTTGCCGAGGCAGTGGGAAGTGTAGACAGAGTCAATGGATGGGAGGCTGGTTTGCGTGATGGATTGGGCTACACTCACGACCTTTTGGGATCAGCTTAATGGTAAAAGCTGGGCGGCGTGAACATGTTTGGCCACAGGGCCTGTTTCAATGCTGTGAACCTCTATGACTCTATGAATTAGCAAATGGATCTCAAGTACCCCATTGATCCTGACCATAATATTGACAGAGTCTCAGCCTGATTGGCAGCCTGTTATTTCACTTCCTCTTTTGCAAACCACAATCATGTTCAAGAAATCAATTTTTTGTGGGAGTTTGGAGGGGGGGGCGGGGGGTGGTGGGGGGAGGGCTTTCTCTGAGTGTGAAGATCTAAGAACCATTTAAAAATGGCAGCCTGGTCTCAGAACAACAAGATTGGTGTGAAATTAGCTCATTTGCATCTTCAGAGTGAGCCCCACCTGACAGATTCTGCCAGCGCCAGCGGGGATCACTTCCATTTTCCCACCGGTGTGGGCACCCAGCCTCAAAACAGGAGAATTCAACCTGGTCCCAGTGACAGGTTCTGAATACTGAGTTAGCATGCAAAACACGGTGTGAGCATCCAAAGGGTGCACGAACATCAGACCCATCGTAAATGGTAAGTTTAGATTTAAGCTTTGGTTGCAGCTCACACGGTGGGAAACAGGAAAACACTCAACCACTTATCCTTAGGGGTTCAAGCAATTTCTGTTTCAATTTTAAGCCAATCCTAGGGTAGAACATAATGGGCAGACAACTGGTGTTGTAGGGGGCAATTCTCCCGGCCTGCTTTGCTGCTCAAGTAGTGCAGCAGGCCAGGAAACACCAGCAGGGGGCCTGCAGTGGGACTCGTGTCTGGCATCCAGCTGATCGCGAGTCTCCCAAGCTATGATTTTTGATGTAATTAGCATCACGCCGGGAATCAGCGCAAGGCTGATTACCATGTGGAAATTGATATTTCCATAGGATTAGCGAGCCTAGGACAGATGGCTGTGGGCTCGCTAGTGTCCCCCCTACCCCGCTAGGAGAGGTGTCCACCAGCAGGGATTACAACTGGTCCCCATCAATGGCCCCCCAGGAAGTTAGGGGCAAAGGGTTTACCCTTTGGGCAGTGCCCGGATGTCAGGCTGGCACTGCCCAAAGGGTAAACCCTTTGCCCCTAACTTGGCACTGCCCATCGGGCAACCTGGCATGGCCCACTGGGTACTGGGCAATATCAAAGGGGAGCGTGGACGAGAGGGGGCAGGGCCTCCTGTGGTGGGGCCCACTGGGGGGGCCGATTAATGATGGTGGAGGGGGCCAGCTGCGCACCCTGCAGTGGATCGCTGGGGGAGGGGGAGTCAGGGCTGGCCTTGAGAGGTTGGCATTTGTGGCTGGCCTGGGAGGGGTGAGGGTCGAGTTGGCTGTTGATCGGAGGGGGGGTTGGGATAGGCCGGCAATCGGGGAGTGGGGGGGCAAGGGGGAGCTGGGAAGCCATCGTGAAGCTGGCGATCAGGAGGCCGGGGGGGGGGGGGGGGGGGGGGGGGCAGTGCGCATGCACCAATCTTCCCACTGACAGATCACCACATGCACAGTGGCTCGCTCAGCACTATGCTGCCTGCCTCTTGTGTGGGATGTGGCCCCTCTCCCCATCAACTTACCGGCGTGGATCCCCCGAGGTACCCTGTAGAGCACAGAATGTCAGAGATTCATTCCACTAAGTACGGCCAAAAAATGGGCGGAAACATCTCCAGTTTTGCAGCCTGTTGGGCACTTAGTTTTTTTCTGGGAGAATCCCAGCCGTAGTGTTTAGTCCACCAGGAGACCTACTTATTCTATTTCAAACAGTCCAAGTAGTCAAGCTTTTCAGCCCATCTGATTCATGGGAGGTGCAAGTAGAATCTCAGTTTCAAATTTATTTGAGAGTGGTGGAGAAATTCACTCATTCCCAAAATGGGCACACAATTGGCGGAGCATTGACCTCAGATCTGATTCAAATTTTAGATGTGGAGATGCCGGCGTTGGACTGGGGTAAACACAGTAAGAGTTTTAACAACACCAGGTTAAAGTCCAACAGGTTTATTTGGTAGCAAATGCCATTCGCTTTCGGAGCGCTGCTCCTTCGTCAGATGGAGTGGATTTCCATTTACCCGCCGGAATTAAGTACTCCTGGTGGGGTGGGCGATTCAATCGAGCCCAGCAGGTTCCGTGCCGGGCTCGATAATTACATGCAAAATATACTTAAAATACATTTTAAAAAGATTGAAATCACTTACCTCTCTTCCCGCTGGTTTCCAGCGCGGTCCCGCCGCGACTGTTCTCCGGCTCTGGGAGATGCGTATGTTCCCAATGCATGCGCAAATCCCACGAAATGGCCGACACATGATTCTCCGGAGCGGAACTGCAGGAAAAGTTGTGGGTCGCGATGGGAGAATCGGGCCCATAGTTTGGATTTTAGGGTGTTTCAGTTCAGTGTGTTCAAGTTCAGTACAGGGCCTGGCTGGGAAGCCAGCCCCCAAGTTTGCTTTTCTTTACTTCAGTCATGTTAATTTTAAGTTCTTTTCAATAAAAGAAAACCATTTTAAAACTCGCATCAGTGCTGTCCCCTCGTCTCTTCAAACGAATGAATGGACCCAACAGGCGGGTCTTGCATGTATTCAAGGGCACTTATAGCAGTGCCTGCGCGACCACTCACCCCAACTCTGCCCCTCACCCCCATCTACCTTGCATTGCACTTTCAGTTGCAGGCCGCACACCTCTCTGGCACAAATTTGATGGCTTTGAGTTGAATGTCTCCTTCAGTTTCTCTGACAATCCACAAGGTTCCTTGCACTGAAATGCCAGCCTTGGTAATGTACTCAAATCCCAGGAGTGAGAATTTCTGCAATATCCTTTCCTCACTGAAATTATCCAACAGACTGGCCCAAACCATCACGTAATAAAATAATTATTCCAAAACAGATAGGGAATAACAACTCAAGTGAACCATTACCATACAAATAGGATTGGCATTACCACTGGTTTATTCAAGTGTCTCAACTTCATCAAATGATTGAATACAGTATTCTATCATCTCCACTCTGGTGTGGCACATCCGCAGGTATCTAATTAATATAATTACCCATAAATGAATTTTCTGACTGTTTCGAAAAGTAGCCCCATTTTCCAGAATCTATGATGAGATACTCATTCTAATAGATTTGCATTGAGTGGGAAAGGGTTGAAATTCTCAAAAATGAAGGAGAGCACAGATGTTGATTCAGGATTCAAAGCAGGCAGCCTGGCATTCCATGGAGTGGCATGAATAATAGTTTTAAGGAGACTCGGAAGGAGTGACCTTTGCGAAAGCAGAAGTAAATGCTATGATTACTGGTGTGAGGCAGTGCTATAAAATGAAACTATTGACGATGTCTGGTTAATGGCCTCATTGTCAAGTAAGCTTTTCATCTGCTTCTAATAAAACCCCTCATGCACTGTGAAAGTGCTTCCATTTACCTTTGTGCAATCTCCGATATGTAGAAGCATCAATGGTTAGCGGTGAGTAATAACTATCATATGTCATGACATTACAAGCCAGGGCACTGTGGCACATGATGACTCAGAGAGATTATAAGAAGAAAAAAATTAACATCATAAACATAAAGATGTTCAGGAGCTTCTTACATGCGTTGTGAAATCATCTCTGCGTTACTTTGTACATTTTGTATTTTACCAATATCTATTCTCCCTATTGGAATAATACAATATGAACTGCACTTTGCAATAAAGGTGGAGACTAAAATTGGTCTGGAGATATTTTTGGTCTCAAAGATCATATTTATGACTTGAATCCCCCACTCCACTACCCCTCATCCCCACCCCCTCCTCAAACATACCCACTGGGGGTGATTTTCAGCCCATGTTCGCCATCAGAGATCAAGGCGACACAGGCTGAAAATCTGGAGAGAATCGGGAAAGACAATTCTCACCGGCGAGATTGCATTCCACAATTTTCCCTGCTCCTTGCCTGTGACGTGGTGAGGTTCACCAAAGTGCGAGAACCTCATTTTAATGTATTTTAATAAATTTCAATATAATTAATAGTTCTCTCCCCCCAACCCTGCCACATTTTCCCTTATGATTTGAAGAGCCACTTGTTACACTTGCTTTACCACAATGAGACGACTTGAAGATTGAAACATTGCAGGTCTATAATCCTTTTAGTCCATGAAGTAAGAAGCTCTGGTATTTTAAGACACTCAGATTTACTGTTGATTAATGTCTGCAGTAGCAGATTTCTCTTATTCTACTCAAGCCAAGGCAGGTGAAACCCTATAGTGAAGCTCGGGGTACAGTTCCTCAGGTGGAGAGTTCAAGACCAACTAGAGTCTCTGCCTGCCTGTAGCTAAAGACTAGAAGATATAGGAGCAGAATTAGGCCATTTGGCCCATCGAGTCTGCCCTGCCATTCAATCATGGCCGATGTGATTCTCATCTCCATTCTCCTGTCTTTTCCCGCAATCCTTGATCCCCTTATTGATCAAGAACCTATCTCAAAGATACTCAATGACTTGGCCTCCACCGCCCTCTGTGGCAATGAGTTCCACAGATTCACCACCCTCTGGCTGAAGAAATTCCTCCTCATCTCAGTTTTAAAGGAGTGTCCCTTCACTCTGAGGTTGTGCCCTTGAGTTCTAGTCTTTCCCACTAGTGGAAACATTCTCTCCATGTCCACTCTATCTAGGCCTCTCAGTATTCTGTAAATTTCAATTAGCTCCCCCTCATTCTTCTAAACTCTATCAAGTATAGACCCAGACTCCTCAACCCTTCACTCTTGGGATCATTTTTGTGAACCTCTTCTGGGCCCCCTCCAAGGCCAGCACATCCTTCCTTAGGTATGGGGCCCAAAACTGCTCACAATATTCAAAATGGGGTCTGACCAGAGCTTTATACAGCCTCAGCAGTACATCCCTGCTCTAGTATTCTAGCCCTCTAGAAATGAATGCCAACATTGAATTTGTCTTCCTGACTGCCAACTGAACCTGCATGTTAACCTTAAGAAAGTCCTGAACCAGGACTCCCAAGTCCCTTTGTGCTTCAGCTTTCCGAAGCCTTTCCCCATTTAGAAAATAGTCTACACCTCTATTCTTCCTACCAAAGTGCATAACCTCACACTTTCCCACGTTGTATCCCATCTGCAACTTCTTTGCCCACTCTCCTAGCCTGTCCAAATCATTCTGTGGCCTCCCCTCTTCCTCAACACTCCCTGTCCCTCCACATATCTTTGCATCATCCACAAATTTAGCAACAATGCCCTCAGTTCCATCTTCCAGATCATTAATATATACAGTGAAAAGTTGCGGTCCCAACACTGACCCCTGTGGAACACCATGAGTCACTGGTTGCCATCCTGAAAAGGACCACCTTATCCCCACTCTCTGCCTTCTGTCTGTCATCCAATCTTCTATCCATGCCAGTACCTTGCCTCTAACACCATTGGCTCTCAGCTTATTTAGCAGCCTCCTGTAAGGCACCTTGTCAAAGGATTTCTAGAAATCCAAATAAATCACATCCACTTTGTCGAACTTCTTTGTTACCTCCTCAAAGAATTCTAACAGGTTTGTTAGACCTGACCTCCCTTTGACGAAGGCGTGCTGACTCAATCCTATTTTACCACGTATTTCCAAGTACTCCGCAATTTCGTCCTTAATAATGGACTCTAAGATCTTACCCACGACCGAGGTCAAGCTAACTGGCCTATAATTTCCCAACTTCTGCCTCCCTCACTTCTTAAACAGAGGTGTTACATTAGCCTTTTTCCAGTCTTCTGAGACCTTCCCTGACTCCAGTGATTCCTGAAAGATCATCACCAATGCCTTCACAATCTCCTCCAAAATGCTGGGGTGTCGATCCAGGTGATTTATCCACCTTCAAACCTTTCAGCTTCCCTAGCACCTTCCCTTTACTGATGGCCACCACATTTACCTCTGTTCCCTGACTCTCTTGAAGTTTTTCCATGTTGCTGATGTCTTCCACCATGAAGGCTGATACCAAATACGCATTCAGTTCACCTGTCATTTCTTTGTCCCTCATTACTACTTCTCCAGCCTCACTTTCCAGTGGTCCAACATCCATTCTTTGTCTCTCTTACCTTTTATATATCTAAAAAAACTCTTGCAACCTTCTTTTATATTACAAGCTAGCTTACCCTCATATTTCATCTTCTCCACCCTTATTGTTTTTTTAGTTCTCCTCTGTTTGCTTTTACAGGCTTTCCAATCCTCTGGCTTTTCACTATTCTTTGCCTCACAGTATGCTATCCCTGACTTCCCTTGTCAGCCATGGTTGCCTCGTCCTCCCCTGAACATGCTTTCTTTTCCTTGGAATGAGTTTATGTTGTGCCTTCTAAATTATCCCCAAAAACTCCTGCCACTGTTGTTCCACATTCATTCCTGCTAGGCTCCCTTTCCATTCAAGTCTGGCTAGCTCCTCCCCCATGGCCTTATAGTTTCCTTTACTCAATTGTAGCACTGCTTTATCCAATTCCAATGTGTCCCTCTCAAACTGCAAGGTGAATTCTATCATATTGTGGTCACTGCTCCCAAGGGGTTCCTTCACCTCAAGTTCCTTGATCAAAAGGTAAATCATTCCTTCCTACCGTATAATTGGGTGTGTTGTTGGATGAAGATGTTACTGAGAATGATTTTGTCGGTATGTTCTAACGGTGAATGGTGGCCAATGGGTCTCTGTGATGGGGCATCTCAGATAGATGGAACACTGGGTAATGTTGGATTCATTCTGATCAAGGGAAGTATTTTTTTAAATTGAAAACAGGGTCTGAGAATGTAACCTCTGACAACTGGTCTGGAGCAAAGGCATCCAAAATGTATCCTGTAATCCTCCTTTCTTCTCTTCTTCCTTTTCCTATTTCTCCTCCTCCTGTTTCTCTTCCACCTTCAAAAGTGACCTTGGAATTTCTGTAGGCAATAGCTGTTCCCTCAAAGCAGTAATGTTATGGAAGATGCAACAGAGGGCCACAAACATCGAGCCCCACTATTGTGTATTTCCCTCTAGATGTGAAGGCAGCAAACTGCTACTTGGGCAGGCTGACTATCTGCTCCACGATGTTTCGAGCAATTCTGAAACTTATTGAATGGGATTCTTCCAAAAAATTCTAAGTGTCAAATTCGGGTTAAAAAAATGGAGTAAATCACACTGTTTTTTTCAGTGGGAGTTTGAAAATGAACCTCCCACACTCTGTGCACTGCAGAGTGCACTAGCGGGGAATATCATGAAAAATCAAGAGGTGGAACCTTTTCCCGCTGGAGAGACCCCCCCACTGCCAGCCTTTTGATTGCTGGCCAGTTCAATCGCTGGCCAGCCCCACAACGTCCCATCGCAGGCCAAGCGAATACCTCTTGCCCTGTTCGCTGGCCTCCCGGACGTGTCCAGGAAGTCCCGACCCCCACCCCCCCACCCTCCCCTGGCCCGTCTCGAACTCCCACCCCCGATCAATCCCAATTTCCTGATCCCACTCCTCCCCGACACTGGCAGCCCTGACCGCCTCCCCCCTCCCTCCCCTTCCCCGCGCAGTCCTGGTCAGGTTGGAGGCGATGTAAGCTATTGGTTAGGAAGGCCAGCTGTGGAGAATCCTCACCTTCTTCCTCTTTGCAGAACTTCTCTTTTCTGCAACTGTCACTCCAGTTGGTAGGCCAAGAGGCAATTACTGAAATTTTGCTGCCATTCACACCAGCGGGATCCTACTGTCCTGCCAATGGTGCACCAATGGCAATGGCACACCCCAGCTGTGGGTTTCCTGGCGGCGTAGAGTATGTTCAACGGGAAATTCCGTTGACAAAGTGAGCGCCTCGCCACCTCCCACTGTGGTGAAACACACCATGGAGAAGAAGAAAAATCCCACCCACTGAATCACTTTGGGAGCAGAGTTTAGGATCTGACTTTATTACTAAGTAGAGTTGCCAAGTGATCCACCTCCAGTGCTATGCTGTGTACTTTTATAGCAAATGTGTTACCATTCAAAAATTAAAATCATTAACCTAATCTATTTGTTTAAAATGTGAATCATGTATACAGCATCCACTTAAGCTAGCAAAAGACAAATTTTTTTTTAAAGGACCTATCAACAGCTACAAAAATGTATTTATCAAGTGATATGATTACAACAATGGATTTATCAGCAGTTCGCAGAACGGGAAAACTAACGGGCAAGGCTAATATTTTTTGCCCACAAAGATGGCATTGGACCTGATTCATAAATCACTGGAGTCTATGTGGTGAATTCACTCCCACAATTCTGTCAGGGATGAAGTTACCAGATGTTGACCCACTAGAGGTTTTGAAGCAAAAAGAAAATGAAAATGAAATACTGATGGTTTAGTTGCACTAAATTACTTCCAAAAATTATTTTGCTGCCAAGGCTGCATGATGCTGGCGTGCATGTACATTTACACAAGGCAACTGCTTAACTGTACTCCTTTACCCCAACTACACACAAAGAATGCCCTCCCTCCCATTTGAACTTCACTGCCTCATGGTGACACTCATCAGCAGCCAGTCAAAACATTTTAACATGCCACATTATGCAAAGCTTCAAGCTCCGTGACAAATAAAGACACAATAGAAGGCACAGAATACAGAAGGAAGCGCAGCTTGACATTTATACAGCAGCCATCGATTCCTCCACTATAGACATTTTCTTTGATCCTCATTGATCACTTGAAAATCTTCCAAAATTGAACCGACGATAGACGACAAAACAAAGAATAAATATTCACAGAAATAGGCACCCAAGAACAAAACTAACCACGGGCAAATTGCAGAACAAGTACAAAGTGAACGCACAAGGAATCCTGCAAGACAATCTCAGCCATAAAGGTAGCATCACTGATGCAAAACCGAACACAGCCACATTAAATTTTAAATACTATGCAAGGGCTTCAGGCCTGAAAAATCTATCATTCTGCACACATAGTACAAATTATTGATTCATTCATTTCTGATAATATTACACATATAACACCAATGGATGGAAAAATTGCCGAGGAGAAATATGTTGAAACAAAAAAGACAACAAAGGAAATATATCAACACATATATTAACTCACAGCAGCAAAGGAAATGAATAAAGCCTGCAATATTTAGCTGCACCTGTTTCATGCATTAATAAACATCCATGTGAAGAGTGTGTAGTTTGTCATTCAAATTTCTATTGTAAAACAAACTTATTTTGTATTTAATCATCAAAGTTAAAATACCATTTGTATAAGGTGGTCACATTTATATCTGTATTATGCTTTTGTATGATTCAGAAATATTGGGGGCGATTCTCCCAACAGTGCTGAATTGGTGGGAAAACTGGTCTAGATCATGACTGTTCTTTCAGTGAAGCTTCAGACCGGAATCTCCCCACTCTGTGCAACGTAGAGGTTACAATCGGGAATCTCCGGGGGGCGGGGGGGACCTATTTGCGCCAGAGTCTGATAACTCTGGAACTCTGCGCATGCGCAGTGGCTCCGATCTGTCAGTCTCCCTGTTTGCTGGCCGGCTCAATCGCTGGCTAGCCCGGGACCCCCACAGTGCTGCCCCACCCAGTTCCCCCCATGGCCCGATTGCGGCCCCACAACAATTCCTGGGCCAGCCCTGACCATCCTCGCCCCGGAGCTCCCCGATGTCTAGCCCATCCCCCCCCCACAAAGCAGTAGCGATCCCCCCACCCCCCTTGCCCCAGTAGACCCCCCCCCACCCCCCAGCTGACCCCCCCGGGGTCAGATGCCCCCACGGGAGGCAGACCACCCCTGGCAGACAACCCAATCCCCCCAGCCTGCCTCGATCACTGGCCTCCCTCCAGCCCATATTGCTCGCAATGCAGAGTGGCAGCAGGAACCCCACCCCCACCAATCACCCCCGAGGCCCTGCCCACAATAGGTCGCACCCCCTTGGCACTGCCTGATGCCCTGTAGGCTGTGCCAAGGTGCCCCCTGAGCATGGGCACTTTCCCCCTTGGGCAGTGCCAGGGGGCACAGGCTGGCACTGCCAGGGTGCCCACACCTAGGGGGCACCACCCGCTGCCCGACCCACAGGGGCCCCGATTGCCCCCCTTTCATTCCGGCAGGGTCTCCCGCACATTCTGTGCCGGGCCCGATGATGACATGCAAAATATATTTAAAATACCTTCAAAAAAGATTCAAATGACTTACCTCTCTTCCCGCCGGTTTCCAGCACGGTCTCAACTGCGACTGTTCTCCGGCTCTGAGAGATACGCATGCATTCCCAGCGCAACCGTACATCCCAGAAAAAGGCTGACAGTCGATTCCCCCGACCGGACCGGCCATAAAAGTTGCGGATCGTGATGGGAGAATCGGGTCCATTGGGCCAGGCTTTGGGCCAACAGGAATGACAGCAAAAACATTTGTGTTCACCAAAAGTACTCCATTGAAAATGACCACAACCTCAGGAGTCTGCACACACTCAGTAAGGAGTCTAACAACAGCAGGTTAAAGTCCAACAGGTTTACTTGGTAGCAAATGCCACTAGCTTTCGGAGCGCTGCTCCTTCGTCATGTGAGTGGGAGATCTGCTCATAAACAGCAAACAGGGCATATGAAGACACAAACTCAATTTACAAAATAATGAATAATGATTGGAATGCGAGTCTTTACAGCTAATCAAGTCTTAAAGGTACAGACAATGTGAGTGGAGAGAGCATTAGCACAGGTTAAAGAGATGTGTATTGTCTCCAGACAGGACAGCCACGGGACACGGTGGACAGAGTACCCTTCGTCATCCAGTACTTCCCCGGAGCGGAGAAGCTACGACATCTCCTCCGGAGCCTTCAACATGTCATTGATGAAGACAAACATCTCGCCAAGGCCATCCCCACACCCCCACTTCTTGCCTTCAAACAACCGCACAACCTCAAACAGACCATTGTCCGCAGCAAAGTACCCAGCCTTCAGGAGAACAGTGACCACGACACCACACAACCCTGCGACAGCAACCGCTGCAAGATGTGCCGGATCATCGACACGGATGCCATAATCTCATGTGAGAACAGCATCTACCAGGTACACGCTACCTACTCTTGCAACTCGGCCAACGTTGTCTACCTAATACGCTGCAGGAAAGGATGTCCCGAGGCATGGTACATTGGGGAGACCATGCAGACGCTACGATAACGGATGAATGAACACCGCTCGACAATCACCAGGCAAGACTGTTCTCTTCCTGTGGGGGAGCACTTCAGCGGTCACGGGCATTCAGCCTCTGATATTCGGGGAAGCGTTCTCCAAAGCGGCCTTCACGACACACGACAGCGCAGAGTCGCTGAGCAGAGACTGATAGCCAGGTTCCGCACACATGAGGACGGCCTCAACCGGGATCTTGGGTTTATGTCACACTATCTGTAACTCCCACAACTTGCCTGGACTTGCAAAGTCTCACTGGCTGTCCTGTCTGGAGACAATACACATCGCTTTAACCTGCGCTTAATGCTCCATCCACTCACATTGTCTGTACCTTTAAGACTTGATTAGCTGTAAAGACTCGCATTCCAATCATTATTCATTCTTCTGTAAATTGAGTTTGTGTCTTTATATGCCCTGTTTGCTGTTTAATGAGTAGATCTCCCACTCACCTGATGAAGGAGCAGCGCTCCGAAAGCTAGTGGCGTTTGCTACCAAATAAACCTGTTGGACTTTAACCTGGTGTTGTTAGAGTCCTTACTGTGTTTACCCCAGTCCAACGCCGGCATCTCCAAATCATGCACACAGAATAGCATGGAAATTCAGTGGTTTCTTTCAGTAATTTTCCAGAAGGTCTGCTGTTGAGATCCCCTTAAAACGCAATCCCACAGAGGCTGGAATTTCCCCCCAAAAATTCCAAGGGCAGAATTCACGTAAAAACTGGAATAACTCCTGTTGTTTCTTTCAGCGAGATTTTCAAAATGAATCTCCCACACTCTGAAGTCTGCAGAGTGCCCTATCATGAATCATGATAAAAATCAGGGGACCTACTGATCAAGGATCCTAAAAATCAGGGCCTACTCCCGCTGGAGAGGCCAGCAGCATAACGCTGAGCAGGCCACTAAGCATGCACTGATCTGTCAGTCGTCCCGCACTGCTGGCCTCCCGATCGCTGGCCAGTACAACAACCACCCATCACTGCCCTCCGATCTCCCCACCCCTCGATCGCTGGCCTCCCGGACATCTCTGGGCCAGCCCCATGCCCCGCCACCATCCCGGCACACCTCAATCTCCCCCACCACCCCCGGTAGTCCCAATCTCCTGAGGCCCCACCTCCCCCACCACCGGTAGCCCTGACCACATCCCCCACAAGCCCAACACCCGCAAACCCAACTCCCGCCACAGCCCCGACAAACTCCCTGCCGCCCTGTCCCTCCAAGGAAAGGAAGCCCACAGCAAAGAAATCACAAGGGGGGCAATTCTCCCAGCCTACTGCACTGCTGCAGCACAGCCCAAGGGGCAAACTGACAATGTCCAAGGGGCAACCTGCCACTACCCACTGTGCATTGGGTAGCATCACAGGTGCAGGTCCAGTCGGGGCGGGGACTATTGGGTGGGCAGGACCCATTGGGGGGCCAATTGGTGGGGGTCGGGGGGTCCCGCTGCCAGAGGATCACAGGCAGAGGAAGATAGGACTGTGATCAGGGCTGGCCATTGGGGTGATGGGGGGTCGGGGCTGCCAAGGGGGATGGGCCTGCCTGAGGGGGGGCGGGACTGCCAGGGTGGGGCTCTGACAGATCGGCGCGTGCGCAGTGGCCCGCTTAACGCTATGCTGCCGGCCCCTTGGGCGGATATAGTCCCCACACCTGATTTTCAGAGGGAATTCCGCTATGGCCCTCTGTGATGCACAGACTGTCTGAGATTCAATCTGAAAATCACACTGAAAAACCAATGCGAGTTCGCCCCCATTTTCACGCAAACTGGGGACTTGGAATTTTTTGGGGAGAATTCCAGCCAGGATCTTTTTCTGCAGTTTTCTTCAAAGTCAGCAGTGAACGTTGTTGCTTTGTGACTGACTGCAAAACACAACCTATTTGGTTAACCCACAGACTATTTTGAAGTTGAATCAAATGGAAGCACAAAAGGTAGATTTCCATTCCAGTGCACTACCATGGAAATAGAATAGTAAATATGAATATACATCAGTATATGAGTGCAAATGTGTGCGTAAATGGTGCAATGTGTCTGCATGGCTGCTCTGGTACTGTCTGTATCACACTGCTATGTTCATAGCAATAAAACTGAGTGTAGAGAAATAACAGTCAACAGGAAATGGCTGATAGAAGAAAAGGGGAGTGGCTTTAACCCTACTTTCCCATTATAACTTTGATTTTAATCATTTAGGCTGGTTAAGATTCTAGTGAACATTGGCTTGTACAGCCTTCATTTTTTTAGAATCATAGAAACCCCTACAGTGTAGAAAGAGGCCATTCGGCCCATCGAGTCTACACCGACCACAATGCCACCCAGGCCTTACCCCCATATCCCTACATATTTACCCGCTAATCCCTCTAACCTACCCATCTCAAGACACTAAGGGGCAATTTTAGCACGGCCAATCAACCTAACCCGCACATCTTTGGACTGTGGGAGGAAATCAGAGCACCCGGAGGAAACCCACGCAGACACGAGGAGAATGTGCAAACTCCACACAGACAGTGACCCAAGCCGGGAATCGAACCCAGGTCCCTGGAGCTGTGAAGCAGCAGTGCTAACCACTGTGCTACCGTGCCGCCCTATTTTTATTCTAATTCAGACAGTCAACTGGCTAAGATTTCAGGTGGTGTTCCTTCACTATCTTAGGCAAGTACATTAGAAAACAAAATCCTTGGAGGGTATTTTTTAATTCATTATGGAACTGAAAATGCATATGCAATAGGGGGATTTTCAATAAGCTGCTTTTGTTATCTTTGAAGTCTTTGGCAATCTCTGGGACTAATCCCGCAAGTAGGTAATTTTGAATTCATCACACCAAACATCCAGGCAGTAAGATGAACAGCTGTAATGGAAGACTGACAAGATGTGGCAGCTGCTGCTTCTGTCAGAGATTGAACACTTGTACCACCCAACTATAGAGTGAGCTGTGGCTCAGATTGTAATGCAAATTGAAACCGTGTAACATCCAGGAGACGGACTGAAATAAGATGCAGCCTAGTTTCAGACCAGGGTAATTGCAGTCTTTATAGTTTTCTATTAGTAAAACGATTATTCACATTCTCAATTACAATAATGATGTGCCTAATACTATGTATCAGTGATAAGAGGCAATAACATCCTAAGCTGCATATCAAACTCAGTGACAAAAGTGCTGGACCACACAACGCCTTCAACCTTGAATCATAATACTAGGTTTATTTCTTTTAAAGAGCCAACATTTTCCTGGTGAAACGAATATGCTCAGAGTAAGCAAACCTCAACTTGTGACATTCGTAGTTTTAGCGGTGGAAATCACTGTCGGCAAAAATATTTTTTCTTGCACCAAATGAGCAACAAGACAGCGAGGTTTTCTGAGCTTCCAAAATCAATAATGTGTCCTTGCTTAATAAGCAGATTCCAAGATCATCCGGTATTGATGATCCCTGGTTTCAGAGTTAAGTGCGGCAATCTTTGTAATTTTAGGAGTATGGTACAGTGCTGGTTTCTGACTGAGAAACAGAACTTGCTGTCAAAATAATTACAAGCCTAATGATGCTTGCTGTTATATATGGGTAAACAATACAGGAACTTTATTCAAGGAGCAGATGCGTAGTTTAATGTGGAATTATCTTGAAATTGTTGTCCAAGCCGCATTGCAACACCAAAAACATTTTAGCTTCTCCAGCTTTTTGGGGAACTTGCTGTATTTACTCATTAATTACCAATTAAACGTGTCACAAAATGTCAAATCTCATCATTCAATGTGCAAGTACCCTTTCAACAACATGTGGTTAATGGCAGATCATAGAAGATCATAGAAACCCTACAGTACAGAAAGAGGCCATTCGGCCCATCGAGCCTGCACCGACCACAATCCCACCCAGGCCCTACCCCCATATCCCTACATATTGTACCTGCTAATCCCTCCAATCTACCCATCCCAGGACACTAAGGGGCAATTTTAGCATGGCCAATCAACCTAACCCGCACATCTTTGGACTGTGGGAGGAAACCGGAGCACCCAGAGGAAACCCACGCAGACACGAGGAGAATGTGCAAACTCCACACAGACAGTGACCCAAGCTGGGAATCGAACCCAGGTCCCTGGAGCTGTGAAGCAGCAGTGCTAACCACTGTGCTACCATGCCACCCCCTGCCAATCAATATCTCTGGCACAAAGAAAAAACTATTACAAGTGTGGAATCTCACTTCTTTGAATTTTTCAGGGTGTTTTATAGAGTCAGGTATTCAATTTTATTCATCTTTTTTCTACTTTGTTTTTCTCCACATGCTGTCTTCATCCAATCTTTCTTTCGGTCTCTTTACTTCTCTTTTTGTACCTGATTTGGTATTTAATTTCCTCCCTCCACCCCCCCCCCCCCCCCCCCCCCCACCACCACGCTTTGGTACTTTAATTCACCCTCAATATCACTCCTTCCTCTGTGCATATTCCCATCATTATTAGTTAAGGCAACGTACTGTGGGTCTCCTGTTCAATCAGCTCCTGTGTCAGATGCCTGGTTCCCACATTGTGCCACTATCAAATCGTACTTTCAGTAACTTTTTGGGCAACTACTGCCCTCTTTGGGGAGTGTCTGTGTGATGGCAGTGCATTTTGAGCAGAGGATAGCCAAGGGAAGGAAGAAGCGAGGTAGGGTTAGCAGTGTTGGATGAAGCAGTGGCTGGGGAGGGGTAGTGCAGGCTGTCCGGTTGCCATTTATATATGGTGTCCAGACCTTCAGCCCCATGGGGGTGCCAGCGGTGACTTCCCGTCTGTTGCGCCATGAGATTTGCCATGCTCCTCACGGGTGCATGTTTAATGAGCTGAACAGTCTAAAATCACATGTCGTTAGCCACTCCCCCCTCCCCCTCACACTGCACCCCTGCACATCTTACAGCCCAGTGGAAAATACCGTCACTTCCACGCCCGCCATTAAACATAGAGTCCAAAATGGAAGATTCTGGCTGTGAATGCAAATTAATTCAGATTTTTTTAAAATTTGATTTGTTATTGTCACATGTATTGGTATACAATGAAAAGTATTGTTTCTTGCACACTATACAGACAAAGCATATCATACATAGCGAAGGAAAGAAGAGGGTGCAGAATGTAGTGTGACAGACATAGCTAGAGTGTAGAGTAAGATCACTTTAATACGAGTAGGTCCATGCAAAAATCTGATGGCAGCAGGAAAGAAGCTTTTCTTGAGTCAGTTGGTACATGACATCTGACTTTTGGATATTTTTCCCGATAGAAGAAGGTGGAAGAGCATACGTCCGGGATGCCTGGGGTCCCTGATTATTCTGGCTGCTTTACCGAGGCAGTGGAAAGTGGAGACAGAGTCAATGTATGGGAGGCTGGTTTGAGTGATAGACTGAGCTTTGTTCACAACCCTTTGTAGTTTTTTGCAGTCTTGGTCAGAGCAGGAGCCATAACAAGCTGTGATACATCCAGCTGTGGTGCATCTGTAAATGTTGATGACAGACATGCCAAATTTCCTTAGCCTCCTGAAAAAGTAGAGGCATTGGTGAGTTTTCTTAACGACAGTGTCAGCGTGGAGGGACCAGGACAGGTTGTTAGTGATCTGGACACCTGGAAACTTGAAACTCTCAACAATTTCCACTTCATCCACATTGATGTAGACAGGGGCATGTTCTCCATTATGCTTCCTGAAGTCAATGACAATCACCTTTGTTTTACTGACATTGAGGGAAAGATTATTGTCATCACACCAATTCACTAGATTCTCTATCTCTTTCCTGTATTCCGTCTCATCATTGTTTAATATGCGACCCACTACGGTAGTGATATCAGCAAACTTGAAAATCAAGTTGGAAGGGATTTTGGCCACAGTCATGGGTGTATAAGAAGTACAATAAGGGGCTGAGGACACCGACTTGTTGAGGATAATCATGGAGGAGGTGTCGTTAATGATTGCAGTCTGTGGGTTAGGAAGTCTAGGATCCACTCGCAGAGCGAGGAGCTCAGCCCCAGGCCATGGAGTTTGGAGGTGAGTTTTGTCGGAATAATGGTGCTGAAGGCTGAGCTGTAGTTTGTATTTTTGTATTTGCATTTGTGGTTTGTATTTGGACTTTGTTCTTGGAAGATACTGTGCTGAACGCAAAGAGAGAGCTCTACTGCTCCTCCTAATGTTTTAATCATACCGAATGTTGCCCATGGCAGGTCTCGTGTTAGTGGACAGCAGCTGGTGACCAGCAGGGCAGACTGATGCAGGTAATTTATTTCTCCAAATAGTATTTTCTTTTCTCAGCCAAATTTTTGTTGAGCTTGTAGGAAGATGTGATGAAAATTAGACATGCTTTATCTAACTCCATATGTTACATAAAATATCAGTTTCAATATAGTCAAGTTGTCTAGTGCTATCTAATGCATCGTCTGTGAGTCACATGTGGCTAGTTGAGAATCTAGATGTGATAGATCACATTTCTGATCAGTCAATAATGAATGAGCAATAGACATCATTGTTATGTGCTTGATACTGAAATTAATATCTACCTGCATATCTGCAAGTATTTTAACCTCTGGATATGTTGGTTGAAAAAAGAGTGAGTAGAATGAATGAACCTTGTTTGATCATCGTGAATGTTTGCCCTACTGGGTAGCGAATGGCGCCAGATTCTTTTAAAATAAGCCTTCATGTGAAGTACATATGAGTCTATGTAAGACTCCTAATTAGTGCCTGTAGTGTTGCCATAGTTACTGCGAATAGTCAGCAATTTTTAACAACCCTGGCTTAGTACGTTAGCTCCAAATTATTTGCCACTTTCTATTATTGAAAGAGCTGGCTAGTTTTAATAACTATCATAAAAAAGTGTGTCATCGTAACTTTGTTTGTCTGGCTAATGTTTAATAAAAAATTGTCAGTCAAAATCATGTGTAGCTTGTTCTGCTATCTTTTTTTGAAAGATCAGCTGAGCCTGTGGGAAAATGGCATAAAAGCAGGAGCTAAAATAAACCAAGGGAAATAAACTGATGATGTTTCTCGGATTGTTATTTGCTACGTCACAAATATAGCTGAATAAGTCTGTGCACGTATTACCCCTGGAACTTAGAAGTAGCACATGCACACTCACAGAGACGCAGTCTGACACATGCAATCCAAAATATATTTACACTTAGTTGGCTTATAAATTGGCACTTGGAAAGGGCAAGATGATAAATTTTGCAGCGCTATGCCTGCGTCCTAAACAAACAAGTAAAAATCACCCAAAGCCACATTGAGCCTCAATTTTCACGCAGCTGAGGCAACAACTTAAAAAAAGATTGGAATCCCTCCCCCCGCAACCCACCTTTGGTCATGAATCTTTAATTATATAAAAATATGAATCACTCATAAGAGAAAGGGAAACACATTGTGGGTTCATCTATTAAGATGAGGCAATGAAATGAGGCAATTAAAACGAGGAACTACAAAAGGTCAATGCATCACACAAACCAGCCTCCCATCCATTGACTCAGTCTATACTTGCTGCTGCCTCGGCAAAGCAGCCAGCATAATTAAGGACCCCACGCACTCCAGGCATTCTCTCTTCCACCTTCTTCCTTCGGGAAAAGATACAAAAGTCTGAGGTCACGTACCAACCGACTCAAGAACAGCTTCTTCCCTGCTGCTATCAGACTTTTGAATGGACTTACCTTGCATTAAGTTGATCTTTCTCTGCACCCTAGCTTTGACTGTAACACTACATTCTGCGCTCTCTCGTTTCCTTCTCTATGAACGGTATGTTTTGTCTGCATAGCACGCAAGAAACAATACTTTTCACTGTATGTTAATACATGTGACAATAATAAATCAAATCAAATCAATGTGAACAGGTGCCCATGAATATAAAACTTGAAGCCATCAGAGCGGTGTGTCCATGCTCTGCTGAAAGTAAAAGTGAATCTAAAACTGGATTGCATGATATGTTTCCTTTTCGTGATATCATGCTGCAATCCCTTAAGAATCTACTGCAGCACCTTGAATAGACATAGAAATAGTGTTACCACTAATGAGAAGGAGTGAGAGGTTCCCCTTCTGTTCAGCCTCCTCAGTTGGTCACAATAATAAGTATTTTGTGTCAGTCTTCACAGTGGAAGACACAAATAACATGCCAAAAATTGATGACAAGAGGCTATGGCAGATGAGGACCTAGAAATTTTGGATGAGAATATAGAAGGCGTGGTTAGTAAGTTTGCAGATGACACCAAGATTGATGGTATAGTGGACAGTGAAGAAGGTTATCTCGGACTGCAATGGGATCTTGATCAATTGGGCCAGTGGGCTGACGAATGGCAGATGGAGTCTAATTCAGATAAATGCGAAGTGATGCATTTTGGTAGATTGAACCAGGGCAGGACTTACTCACTTAATGGTAGGGCATTGGGGAGATTTACAGAGCAAAGAGATCTAGGGGTACAGGTTCATAGCTCCTTGAAAGTGGAGTCACAGGTGGACAGAGTGGTGAAGCATTCCACATGCTTGGTTTCATTGGTCAGAACATTGAATACAGGAGTTGGGACGTCTTGTTGAAGTTGTACAAGACATTGGTAAGACTACACTTGCAATACTGTGTACAGTTCTGGTCACCCTATTATAGAAAATATATTATTAAACTAGAAAGAGTGCAGAAAAGATTTACCAGGATGCTATCGGGACTTGATGGTTTGAGTTATAAGGAGAGGCTGGATAGACTGGGACTTTTTTCTCTGGAGTGTAGAAGGCTGAAGGGTGATCTTACAGAGGTCTATAAAATAATGGCGGGCATAGATAAGGTGGATAGTCAATATCTTTTCCCAAGGTAGGGGAGTCTAAAATTAGAGGGCATAAGTTTAAGGTGAGAGGGGAGAGATACAAAAGAGTCCAGAGGGGCAATTTTTTTCACACAGAGGGTGGTAAGTGTCTGGAACAAGCTGCCAGAGGTAGTGGTAGAGGCGGGTACAATTTTGTTTTTTAAAAAGCATTTAGACAGTTACATGGGTAAGATGGGTATGGAAGGATATGGGCCAAATGTGGGCAATTGGGACTAGCTTAGGGCTTTAAATAAAATGGGTGGCATGGACAAGTTGGACCGAAGGGCCTGTTTCCATGCTGTAAACCTCAATGATTCTATGACTCTAAATGATCATTATCACGAAAGAACCAGTGTTGGATAAGCTAATGGGGCGAAGGGTAGACAAGTCTCCTGGCCCTGGTGGAATGCATCCCAGGGTGCCAAAATAAATCATCATAGAAATCATAGAAACCCTACAGTGCAGAAAGAGGCCATTTGGCCCATCGAGTCTGCACCGACCACAATCCCACCCAGGCCCTATCCCCGTATCCCTACATATTTATCCGCTAATCCCTCTAACCTACACATCTCAGGACACTAAGGGGCAATTTTAGCATGGCCAATCAACCTAAGAGATGGCAAGGGAAATAGCAAATTGCAAGGGAAATAGCTGGACTCTGGGGTGGTTCCAGCAGATTGGAAAACAATGTTTAAAAAAACAACTGTTTAAAAAAGAAGATAGACAAAAAGTGGGTAACTATAAGCTGATTAGTTTAACTTCTGTAGCAGGGAAAATGTTTGAATCTATCATCGAGGAAGAAATAGAAAGACACCTGGATATAAATTGTCCTAGTGGGAAGATACAGCATGGGTTCATGAAAGGCAGGTCATGTTTAACTAATTTAATGGAATTCTTTGAGGACATTACAAGCGCAGTGGACAACGGGGATGTGGTGTATCTGGATTTCCAGAAAACATTCAACAACGTGCCACACAAAAAGCTCTGCATAAGATAAAGGTGCATGGCATTATGAGTAATGTATTAACATAGATAGAGGATTGATCAACTAACAAAAATCAAAGAGTGGTGATAAATGGGTATTTTTTTGGTTGGCGATCAGTGACTAGTGGTGTGCCTCAGGGATCAGTGTTGGGACCGCAATTGTTAGCAATTTGCATAAATGATTTGGAGTTGGGGACCAAGTGTAATGTGTCAAAATTCACAGATGACACTAAGATGAGTGGTAGAGCAATGTGTGCAGAAGACACTGATAGATTAAGTGAGTGGGCATGGGTCTGGCAGATGGAGTACAATGTTAGTAAATGTGAGGTCATCCATTTTGGTAGGAATAACAGGAAAATGGACTATTATTTAAATGGTAAAAAATTGCAGCATGCTGCTGTGCAGAGGGACCTGGGTGTCCTTGTGCAGGAATCACAAGAAGTTGGTTTGCAGGTGCGGCAGTTAATTAAGAAGGGAGATGGAATTTTGTTCTTCATTGCTCAAGGGATGGAGTTTAAGAGCAGGGAGGTTATGTTGCAGCTGTATAAGACCCTGATGAGGCCATACATGGAGTACTGTGTACAGTTTTGGTCTACTTCCTTGAGAAAGAATGTACTGGCACTGGAGGAGGTGCAGAGGCGATTCACTAGGTTGATTCCGGAGTTGAGAGGGTTGGCTTATGATGAGAGATTGAGTAGACTGCTCATTGGAATTTAGAAGAATGAGAGGGGGATCTTATAGAAACATATAAAATTATGAAGGGAATAGATAAGATAGAAGCAGGGAGGTTGTTTCCACTGTCAGGTAAAGCTAGAACTAAGGGCCATAGCCTCAAAATAATGGAGAGCAGATTTAGGACTGAGTTGAGGAGGAACTTTTTCACCCAAAGGATTGTGAATCTGTGGAATTCCCTACCCAGTGAAGCAGTTGAGGCTACCTCGTTGAATGTTTTCAAGGCAAGGATAGACAGATTTTTGAACAGTAAAGTGTGACATTTGCATACCTTTAAGAAAAGTTTTTTAAAAATCTGCAGCTCTCACAGCTTCTGTGTTTTCCTAGCTCACTGCCTTAGCTGATGTTATGATTTCCAGCTTGACTCGAGATGTCTTTTATTGCTGCTTAAATGGGGGAATGGGGGTTTATTTATTTTTACTGGGATCTTTATGACTCTGCATTGTTAGGAGAAAAACTGGTTGGCAGGTCAGGTGATAGGAGCTTTTCTTTTCATTTTCAGTTTGGAGCTCTAAGTTTTAGTTTTAGAAGAGACAGCAAGCTGATAAGAAGTCTCTCTCTCTCTCCCTGGTTTTGGAAATTCTGCTGGTCATCTGAAAGAAAGGTCTTGCCTTTCTGAAGGGGGGGAATCTGCTGTTAGTGGCTTGCCTAGAGTCCCTAGTGTTTTGGGAAGCTGTTCTGATTTCAAACTGTTTTGAGTCTATCCAGAAAACTGCAGGCATCATCCAAAGGACCCAATTCCAGTATCACGTGAGTATTAGTCTATGCTGTGTTGAACCTCTTTAAAGGGTTTTGTCAATGCAAGGGTTTTGTTTGATTGGGACAGTTCCTATATTCGTTAAGAGTTATATATTTTCGTGAATGTTTTGTGTTGTTTGTAATTGAAAGAAGTTATTGCTAACATTCTTACTACACATGTTAACCATATTATTAAAAATAAACTTCATTTGATAAAAGCTCCCTAGTGGGTCATTTGAATCATATCTGAAGTGAAACCTATCCTGCTTACCCTAGCCAAATTCAAGATGCAAAACTTATGATCCAGGTGCATTCCACAAAACATTTAGAGTTTCTGACCTGAACCATAACAAAAGGAATTAAGGGTTATGGTGAGTGGATGGGTAAGTGGAGCTGATTCCATGAAAAGATCAGCCATGATCTTATTGAATGGTGGAGCAGGTTCGAGGGGCCAATTAGCCTACTCCTGTTCCTAGTTCTTATGTTCTTATGTTCTTAAAAGGCATAACGCATCTTGGATTGTAGATGTAAAACCATATGAGTACACGAGTTATGACGAACATTTATAAAACATTGGTTTGGCACCTATTAGAGTATTGTGGGCACCACATGTTAGGAAGCATGTGAAGGCTTTAAAAAGGATGCGAAAAAGACTTATGAAACTAGTCACAGGAACCTTGCACTTCTGTTATGTGAATCGACTGGTGAATCTCAGACTGGTCTCCTTAGAAAAGAAAAGTTCATGAGGAGATTTGGCAGATGTGCTCAAATTCATGAGGGCTGCAGATAGAGTAGTTTGAGAGAAATTGTTCTGATTGGAGGAAGGATCATGAACCAAAAAACTCAAATTAATAGTTGATTTTTATTCCTTCACGGGATGTGGGTATCACTGGCACAACTACCACACCCATAATTTTCCTTAAGCAGGTGGTTGTGAGCAGCCTTCCTGAACTGCTGAAGTTCATCCGGTGTTGTCAGGGAGTGAGTTCTAGGATTTTGACCCAGTGATGGTGATGGAACAGTAATATAGTGGGATTTTCCCATCTGCGCTCTTAGTGCAGTGGAGGAGGGAAATGCAGTTGATGGGTTTTTACTTCGTATTGTGCACTACTTGCCAAATTGATGATACGCATATGAGTAACATGTTGAATCAGGAGTGGGCAGCCTTTGATTCACCTACCTTGTGTGAGCGCATTAGTACTTCACTCCACCTGCCACATTTAAAGAGCAGCCACACATAGCCATCTCACTGCATGCAGCACAGGACTGTTCCACTGAAGACATGACCCCGAAAAGCAAGAAGACAGGAGATCTGAGGTTTAATTATGTGGGACACACACTGGGATGTTGTGGAGGACTAACGTGGCATCCTCTATCCTCGTCCTGGCTGATGGAGGTCCACTCCGGCTTGGCAAGAGGTGGCAGAGACAGTCAGTCCCAATGCTTCAAGGTGATTCTCCTGTTGCACTGTTATAGCAGTGCTATCGGCCAGGAGACATCAGCGGAGGCCGTTTAGCGGGTTCCCCGCTTGGCGCCACGGCCTCCGCACATCTCCGGCCGCCAGATTTCCAGCATTGTCAGCCCCATGTTGGAAATCGATGTGAACCTGGTTTAAATATAAAGATCAGAATTTTAATATCATTAGTGAGCCAGGGACTGAAATCCCTTCCCCCTTAACGAGGTGTGTTTCATTCCAGCGGGGTTTGCAATAGCTCCCCATTAACATTGGTGGCCCGACCCCGCGTAAGTGAAGGGATGCCATGCAGGACCCCCAGGAGGTCATGTGTAAGTTTGGTGCCCCCTGGGCATTGCCAACCTGGCAGTGCCAGCCTGACACCCTGGCACTGCCCAAGGAGCAAAGTGACAATGCCCAAGGGGTGCATTGGCACTGCCCACTGGGCATCGGGCAGTGCCAAGGGGGCAGGGAGGGAGGAGGGAAGGGCCTAATGGGGGGCAGAGCCTTTGATGGTGCAATCAGTAGAGGTGTGGGGTCCGACTGACACTCTGCACTCGAAATCAGTGACAGAGGGAAGGAGGTCAGCGATTGGGCCTAGTCATTGGGGTGGAGGGGGCGTGGGCCTGCCAGGGGGTTCAAGGTGGGGGGGTCGGTCGGGGCTGCCAGTGGGGGGCAGTAATGCAGGGTCGTGGGGCTGGCTAGTGGTCAGGCTGACTAGTGATTGGGAAGCCAGCAGTATGGGGCTACTGCGTATGCACCAGTCTCCGCAATGACATATAGGCACAGGCACAGTAGCAAGCTCAGCGCTATGCTGCTGGCCTCGCCAGCATGAATAGGCCCCACCCCGGATTTTTATCGTGATTCATGCTCGGGCACTCTGTAATGCAGAGTGTGGGAGATTCATTTTCAACATCCCACCAAAAATAAAACCCATGGGATTTACTCCAATTTTTATGCAAATTTGACACTGACATTTATTTTGGGAGAATCCCATCTTATTCTTTAAGATTCCTATGTTCTGTTCCACCAATGTGTGAGTGGTGGTATGTGTTCCATTGTACCTATTCTCAGGTGCATTTTGTGGTTGTCTCATGGGTGTCATCAGCCACATCCTTTAAGTGCTCCCTTTGCCACTAAGCAGCCAACCCTGAATCCCCCAACCATGTGTGGGATCTCCAACCTACTCAAATCTATGAGTAGTGGCAGCCTCCTGGGTATCTGGCATGTAACTGGAGGATTTGTTTCTTGACGTTGCAAACCAACTGCACACTGATGGAGTGTAAACCTTTTCTGTTTATGTAGTGTAGTTCCTGTTGCAAGGGAGCTTTGGCAGCCACAGGAGTATAGTCTATTGCACCCTGCACATTGTGGGAACCTCGATATCGCAGCAATGTCCAATGCTCTCATGTCCTCGCTGTCTTGGTCTCTAATGAAGTTAATGTAGTTGTGGGCTTTTGCTAAAAGGGTGTCTGGTACCTCTTGGATATACTTGCACGTGGAAGCTTGAGTGTTTCTTCCAAGGTTCCCAACGGAGCCCTGGAAAGAACAAGTGGTGTAGTAGTTACAAAAGGCGGTGACTTTAACAGCTATCGCAATGGACCTCTTCTCAGTCTCTATGGTGTCAAATCCTGCAGATTGTGTTCCCTCTTTCTAATTTACTATTCTGCCTTTACTTCAGGTTGAAAGATGGTGGTGCTGAGCTCTCACTCCCAGACCAGCTTGAACTCTCCTTGTGCAACTGCAAAAATCCCTCTCATCAGCCTAGAGGAGATCATTTCCAGGTTCCCCTGCACCTAACAACCGTCATTCCTCCCATGCCAATTCTTCAATCTTTTTTGCTTGTGGTGGAAATTTCTGTATTGCCCACTGCATCTTGGGAAGTGATGTATCTATGCCCCATCAGGACCTCGCCATTTCCTATCTTGATGCATCCTACCCAGTTAGACAAATCGGTTGCCCCTCTCCTGAACCCCAAAACTACTTTTTCCTCAAATTTAGGCTGAAGATGCCTCCCTTGACTGTTAGTAGGCCATTTGCAGCACAGTGTGATGCCAGAATCCCCCCAGAACTGTGGCATATGGTCTTCTGGACACTTCCCATGCACATATTCTAAGCCCTCACCCTCCCTGAACTGTGACAAGGAGAGTCTTTGAGAGGACAGCCATATAAAATTGAGTGTTTTTTCACACTTCAAACTGACCCAAACTCACTTATGCCCCTTTGTAACAGACTCTTCCTCATTGTGGGACTGGCCTGCTCAAACTTTAGTCCTAGGCAGGGACTAGTGTGTGTACACCATGATAGTGGTTTTACTTTGCATTCTGTAATAAACATTCTTCCTTTCCAGTCTGATTTTGCACTCTGGAAGAAACTATTTTCCTTTCCAATCAGACCTCCAGAGTTATTACAACAACACACGCATAATATACACCATTATATTAATTAATGAATGGTTTGTGTGGGGTCTGGCCTCTTCAAGCGGTGATTATCTGAAAGGGTCATATAACCCCAGCTGACCAATCGGAAACTAAGTAGGGGCTTCACTCCAACTTGTCTGGGCTTGTCCCAACAGTTAGATCCAACAGTCATGTCCAGAAAGATTGAATCTGCACCACTGTGTAAATTGTTGTTGTTTGTTAATAGATGTCTAGTTTGTTCTTAACTGGTGGAGTCAAAGTTGCTACAGTTTGAAATTAGTGTCACGGAGCAACCACAGAATATTTGTTCAATAATTTTACTAAAAATGCAAATACCAGATTTGATGATACAAAAATGTGTTTCCTCTGACATCTGCAATTTTGATGTCGGTTTTGGCACCTACTAAAATGTTAGATTTTAATGACTGCGGAGAGTAATGAACTCTAAGTGGCTGAGAAACATCAACTTTATATCTGCACACTCATAAACCCTTGCCTAGATTTGAAGTGAAATGAATTTGCAAGGAAGACTGTTGTGTCTTTATTAATTCCTTGCCATTTTTGCCTGTTTTAAAATCTACATTTGAGGTGTTTATTAGACGGCTTCAATAATTTGGATCCTGAATTCTTCACAGATGGATGATACCTCTAAAAATAAATGATCTTATGTGAAGTGATTTTAATTAAACCACTATGCAAGAGGGAGCTGTTTAATGCAATAAGCAGCACATTATGTGATAGTGGGTTGCATAGCAAATGTGAAGTGTGAGCTGATTTCGCTGCAGTAATTATAGAGCTCAGGTGTGCAGGTACTGTTTATCCATTTGTTAATGAAGACTCCAGGCATTACGTGCTCCCGTTCAGATTAAACTGCATATGCAATATTTTTTTTTTGCCAAAAAGTCAGAGGATTTCAGGCTGGTTCTATAATACTGACTGGAAAAAAATACCAAACACTGGAGATCCAGCCTTGTCTCATTTCTGTTGTGTTAATGGCTGTGAGGATGCAGAGGCTCTGTAGATTAATCTTCAAGAGGATTTTAGGCTCAGAGCATATCTGCCCTTCACAGCATGTCAGCCTTTTACAGTTCACTTCCTTGACAGTCTAGCAACTAGCTATTACTGGACTTCAAGTCTCAATGGTTTTCCCATTGAATAATATTATCCGTAATACTATTGCCTTCCTTTGTCAATAACAATTCTCAAACTTAGTGACTAACAGATGCAATAGAAGACCAGGGGGAGGTGTCATTAGATCATAATTTTTTGCAGATGATTCCAATTTTGTGTTCAGCCTTGTGTGAAGTTGGCCTTCACTTTAATTAACCTGAATGCCTTGTTGGGAAATTAATGGGTAGCTCCAACCCAACCAAACCATGGATAAACTAAATGCTTGCTTGCCATTGACTTAGCTTTTATTTGTCTGCGAATAAATTATTCTGCGGTGGTCACGAGCTGCAGCTAGCTTACGGCCTTTTAGAAAATTAGAGGTTTTTTTTAGTTCTTCACACTTGTGCTCATGAATTTAATCAGCATGAGTTCAGGTTCCAGTAGCAGGTGACCCATGGCTGTGGAACGGATCAATGTCCACTGACATGCCAAGGAGCTCGATTAGATAGGCTTGACTTAACACACTCAAAGCTGTTCAGCTTGGCAGGCTGGCTGCTGATTAGGATGGGCTTCCTGTTAATTTAACCACTTTTGGACCTCATATAGCTCCTTTCTAAAACTGATTAAATCATCTTACTGCGAGATGCCCGACGCCTCTTGTGGGAAAATGCTTCTAACAGTGCTGTATTGAATGATGTGCAGAATGGCTCTGATCTCTGATCAGTTTGCTATAGCTTACCAGAGTGTCCATGGATCTTGGACTCCCCAGTAACCTGCCAGTATGTTCTGCTCAGCTTCGCACATGAATATTGGTCATTTGGGTAATTATTTGGATGACTGTGGGTGCCCTTGAATCTGGATTCCAGCAACAATCAATCACTGCTTGGGAAAAGAGGAAGCAATTTGAAACTAAAATCCACTCTACATTCGCATTGATTGATTCAGATCTGATGCTAACAGATGATTCCTAAAAAGAGTATTTTTAGTACAGGATTATCATTTGCATGTCCCTGAAGTCCCAGCCACCTTAACGCATCCTTATAAATAATTTGCCTCGCTCTATATTTTCCATGAGTCGAATCTGAACTTAATCTCAAAAAAAGTTGCCAGCGATGGGTGAAATCTCGTGCGGCTGATGGAAGTTGCAGCTGATGGTTGGCGAATTGGTGAAACCCATGCCACCATTCGAGAAGGCTCGTCGTATCTGGAACAATTGAGGCATTTAACAGGCCAGCATAGAATCATAGAAATCCTACAGCACAGAAGGAGGCTATTCGGCCCATCGAGTCTGCACCGACCACAATCTCACCCAGGCCCGACCCCCATATTCCTACATATTTACCCACTAATCCCTCTAACCCACGCATCTCAGGACACTAAGGACAATTTTAGCACGGCCAATCAACCTAACCTGCACATTTTTGGACTGTGGGAGGAAACCGGAGCACCCGGAGGAAACCCACGCAGACACGAGGAGAATGTGCAAACTCCACACAGACAGTGACCCAAGCTGGGAATCGAACCCAGGTCCCTGGAGCTGTGAAGCAGCAGTGCTAACCACTGTGCTACCGTGCTACCCCGGGAGAAAGCAGTGGGCTTTCTCCCGGTATTAAGTACCATAGGTGTGGCAGTCCTGTTCTCGCCCACCTCCCCACCCTCCCACCTCCCACCAAGAGCTGCTAACAAATCAGAGGTCTTTGTCTCAGCAGTGCCACCGGGCAGGTGGTGGTTGCTGCCAGTACTACTCCCACTCAAACTTCTGTTTGAGGAGGGTTGCAAACACAAGTGAGTGATGGCAAAAGGGGATTGCAGGGTCGGGTATTTGGGTCAGCAACAAAAGCAGGGGTTGGCTTTCAGCAGGCACCTAACTTCCTGACGCTGAGAACTCAGGGACAGCACAGTGGCACTGCTGCCTCATAGCGCCAGGGACCCAGGTTCAATTCTAGCCTTGGGGGATTGTCTGGGTGGAGTTTGCACTTTCTCTCCATGTCTGCGTGGGTTTCCTCTGGGTGTTCCGGTTTCATTCCATATTCCAAAGATGTGCAGGTTAGGGGAATTAGTGGGGTTACAGGGATAGGGCTCTGTTGGAGAGTTGGTGCAGACTTGATGGGCCGAATGGCCCCCTTCTGCACTGTAGTGATGCTATGATTCTAAAATTTTAATCAGGTACTGGAGTGCTTTTAAATGAAGGGCTTTTTGCTAATTGTGCTCGCTGCATGATGAGCCACCCGCTCTGGTTAATACCAAGGCTAACCGACACAGCAGGAAAAAATAATTTGACCAGTATTCTTATTTCCCCATTTTACTTGTGTTCCAAGTGTAGAAGACCAGTTCAGACAAGTATTCTCATTTCTGCAGGGGCTGGCAAAGTTCTTCGGGCTTCCTTTCTAAGACTTAATCAGGTCAAAACTGCGAATAGGTAATCGGGTGCTCATCTCGCTGCCAACATTGTTGACTCCAGAAAAAGGAACCTCTAAACTGAAATTGTTCATAACTGCACCCAAGCTAACATGGTCACTGTGCAACTTATGGGGTTCTGTATAATAACAGAAATGTTTGCTTCACTATATATAAGCATTCCAGAAAATATCAGATATGCAAGAGACCAATACATTTTTTAGTCATAAAAGCATTGATATATTCAATGTAACTGGCTGTCATTGGGCAAAATCTTGTGTCTTCCCCCGTGGTGAGTTTGGTTGCAGGGGGGAATTTAATTGGATGGGAATGTGGCATCTTCCTGTCTCCACCTTGATTAAATCCCTGACAGTAGCCTTGACATGACTGTAGTTCTGGCTCGAAACCAATTCATCCCCCTTCAGTGGGTACTTAAAGTGCATTTAAAGGTGTCATCCTGCTGCCACTGGTATTAAGCCAGAGAGGGCCAGGACTTGTCTTGCAGGAAGCATGACAAGTAAATCCCAGCATGTTTGCCAGCACGCTCCCAAGGCAAGATTGTTGGATGTCACTGACTCAATGGCACTCAGTCCCTGATTGAGGGACCTGGCATTAGGAGGGGGGAGCCCACTGAAACTCAATCCTGGCCATTGCTGATGACCACCCTTTCCCCCTCCTCAGCAACAATTACCCTACTATATCCATTCTATCATCAGTCAGCCGTGCTTAGGAGCCTTGTGGCGCAGTGGTAGTGTCCCGACCACTACACCAGAAGCTCAGGGTTCGAGTCCAATACCAGGACTTGCTGGCCAAGGAAGACTGGGCTGATAAACAGCTTGGAAATCTTTCTCCTACTATTCCCAAAATCATAAAAAAAACAGAATGAGTGTGAAGATACGTAGGAGAGAGAGAGAGCTGTGCCTGGCACCTTCCTCAATCCAAGGCCTTGGGTGGTGTATTACCGGCAGTAGCCACAGCCTTCTTGGTGACACTATGGTACAGAAGAGTAGCTGGTCCCTGTGTGGCAGCTCTCAGTGGGTGAGATTTCCGCTCCAGGGATTCTTGATCCCAGGCAAGGGCCATCGCTGACCAGTCAAATACCTGAATGATGGGCCTTCCTGAAAAGAGGGATGCCGCAAGTCTCGCTGGTTCTCCAGCTGGCAAACCAGAATCCCATTGCCTTCACAAGATTCCGCTCTTTATCTTGATTGGCAATAATCCTGACTCCATTAACTGCCAATTTTCCAATGTATTGTCACATTCGTTTATCTAAATTGAAAGTCAGTTTTCTAAGTTGCACAGCTATATGGTCATATTGCTTACTTGATTTGATTTATCATTGTCACATGTATTGGTATACAATGAAAAGTATTGTTTCTTGCACGCTATACAGACAAAGCATACCGTTATTAGAGAAGGAAAGGAGAGGATGCAGAATGTAGTGTTATGGTGTAGAGAAAGATCAACTTGATATGAAGTATGTCCATTCAAAAGTCTGATGGCAAGCAGGGAAGAAGCTGTTCTTGAGTCGGTTGGTACGTGACCTCAGACTTTTGTATCTTTTTCCCGATGGAAGAAGGTGGAAGAGACTTTGTCTGGGGTGCATGGGGTGAGAGATTATTGTCGTCATACCAGTTCACCAGATTGTCTCTTTCCTGTACTCTGTCTCATCATTGTTTGAGATCTGACCCACTATGGTGGTGTCATCAGCAAACCTGAAAATTGGGTTGGAGGGGAATTTGGCCACACAATCATAGGTGTACAAAGAGTACAGTAAGGAGCTGAGGATACAGCCATGTGGGGCACCGGTGTTGAGGATGATCGTGAAGTGGGTGCTGTTGCCTATCCTTACTGATTGCGGTCTGTGGGTTAGGAAGCCTAGGATCCAGTCACAGAGGGAGGAGCGGAGCCCCAGGCCACAGAGTTTGGAGAAGGGTTTTGTTGGAATAATGGTGTTGAAGGCTGAGCTAAAGTCAATAAATAGGATTCTGACCTAAGTGTTTTTTTATCCTGGTATTCCTGATAACAATTTGTTTTTTATGATGGAATAATTGGCGAGACCGCTTTAGAGGTTCTTTAAGAGTCAGTCACATGAGGTAAACTACAGTCTTATCTCCCTTCCCCGAAAGGCATTAGTGAACCAGTTGTGTTTTATGACAATCCGTCACATTTCATCATCAATCTTCCTTATGGCAGCTCATAAATAACCACTTATGCACGTTTTACTTGCTTCCAGTGTTTCCTCAATTTTTTTGACACGTTCTGCGATCCATTCACCAATCCCTTAGAGTTCATTTGCAACCTACCCCCTTAAAAAGCTGACAGGCAGTATAAGGGCTATATGGATCTCTCTAAGGAGCTCTGCGTCAGAAGGATTCATTTCTCCATAATTCTCACCAGCCATGTCAGTGACCTTCTAAACTAAAACCTGAAAGAGACTCACCTACCACCCTGCTCTGTACAATACACAGCCGTGATCTCTACAGCTCATGCTCTTTTCAGACAGCTTAAAGTATCTCTGCACCAAAACTTTTAGAGGATTAGGATATGCATACCCCATATGTATGATTGATGCCCCATATGATTGAGCATCCCATTTCATTATCTTTAGCACCTGGCCAGGTAGCAGAGAGAAGAGCTACGAGGGATGCCAGTTTTCCCATGCTAGTAGATTTTGTCAACGCTGTCCAGATTGCACAGAAAATGTTGACTGAACATTAACTCAACTATACAAACAGAAGGGGATTCCACTCTCTAAATGTGCAGATAGTTGACAACATAACACAGAAGATTCTTTATGCCAGATGCTCTTGAAAAAGAGTTGGAATGCGTTGGTTTGTGTGCTGTTGAAAGTCTGTGCAGATCTGTCGGTTAGCTTAACATAGCGTGCATGTAGGGAGGAAGAAGTCGTTGGTGGGAGGAAGAAGGAGGATGTCTACATGAAGGCAATTGCAGATCAGGAGAATGCAAGAATATTGTTCAGTGGAGTGCCCTGTGTTTATGGGAACAGAAGGAGAGGTTGCAAGGGAGGGAATGATTGGCAATGCTGGAACTAAAGTAGACTGGTTCAGATCTGTACAGAGACTGAGATGGATGTAAATGGAAATCTTATGGGTGGCACAGTGGCACAATGGTTAGCACTGCCACCACACAACGCCAGGAACCCAGGCTCAATTCAGGCCTCGGGTCACTGTCTGTGTGGAGTTTGCACGTTCGCCCCATGTCTGCATGGGTTTCCTTTGGGTGCTCCAGTTTCTTGCCATAGTCCAAAGATTTGTAGATTAGATGAATTGGCCATGCTAAATATGCTGGGTTGCCAGAATAGGGCGGGGGGTTGAGCCCGGGTAAAATGCTCTTTTGGAGAGTCAGTGCAGACTTGATGGGCCAAATAGCCTCCTCTGCACTGTAAGGGTCGGGGGAGCAATAAAGTGCTCTACAGTAGAGCAGGGGAGTGTGAAGGCTAGATATTATTCAAATAAATCATCAAAAAATACAAGAGAATTGCAAATACATTTTAGCATCTCACAATAATTTCTGTAGCTTAGCTTCTCCACAATTAGAGTGGGAACATTCCTTATGTCTTTTACGTCCCTAATTAGCCTATCACTGCATTGATGTATTGATAACATTCAGTGGTGTAAAACCTCATCAAATAGTATAACAAGTTGTACTGCCAAATTAAATTGGATAGCCTTGGCTCAAAACACTGAAGAGTATAGCTTGTATCTGGAGCTAACATGACGTGGACATAATCATAAAAAAAGGGCTGTGTTTTTTATTGGCGGACAGTGAATTACAAAGTGGTGCCAATTGGTAATATAAGAGGAATCATATTGCAACTTCAATTACAAAGTTTGCTCTGTACGACTGCTGTGTGCAACGAATACAAATCTTATATTTCAGAAATTGTATATAGTAGTTATTATAAGGAACAATCAGTAAATAAGATATAAGTTTAAACTGAAGATATATCATTTATTTTGTACATGTATTCCAGAACTGTATGCACTATAGACCCCAATAGACAATTACATAGTTTTTTCATCTATTATACAGGTCAAGGGTCACTAATGAGTCTATTTTTCACTTTTATTTTGGTGCCACAAAATTATTGACAGTGATTTGTGTGCAATGGCTGACTGAGAGATACAGAATAGATATCTGAGCATTTACTGAACTGATATTAGGGAATAATGAATGTTTGTGTCTGCTATAACACACTTGAGTAGTTCTGCTGTGAGACCACAGAAAAACAAGCATAAGTACATTTATGTTACCATCAGACCCCAGAATACTGTGTTATTGCATCACATTCACATTGCTTCAGTTTGTTTTAAGGTGTAAAGTAGATCTTATTAAACTATTTTCACTGGTGTAATTTCAACCCATCGTATCTGCTATTCCAGGTATGCCTTGCATGGTAATGAGTTTGTTTTGATCGCTACATATTGACTGAAGCAAAATAAGGAGATTCTAGCTCCACATTAAGTGTAATCAGGGCATAATGGAGTGGAAATGTGAGCAGAGATTAGATGTGCACGATAAGCACACAGCTTTTCATCATGTGTGTTTCCATTGGGTATCTTGAATGCCACAGAGCGCCTTTTGGCACAAATAGGTAAACATTTTCTTTACAATGTCCTGAAATCTGCTGTGCAGGAATCAAGGTTTAAATCAAATCCATGGTCTTAAAGATTGTGAAATTTTGGGTAGAAGTGATTTAAATGAGTAAATATATTACGCTCATGTCACTGAGTGGATCATCTATCTCGGCCTCTCCGGATGTCCCCAGCAAAGACGCAAACCTTCAGCCAATTCGATTCATTCCATGTGCTGTCGAGGAAGGGCCTTAGGCACTGGATACTGCAAAGGCAATTGTCCTCGACAATATTCTGGCAATAGCATTGAAGACTGGTGCCCTGGAACTTGCCATGCTCCTAGCCAAGCTGTTACTGTACAACAATATGGAAAATTGCCTTGTTATGTCCTGTACACAAAAAGTTGGACAAACCAACCAGTCAATTAATGACCCATCGTTTTACTCTTGATCCTCAGTTAAGTGATGGAAGAGGGTCATTAACAGTGCTATAAAGCAGCATTTGCTTAGCAATAACATGCTCACTGATGCTCAGTTTGGGTCCTGTCAGGGCTCTTGACCTCATTGCAGCCTTGGTTCAAATATGGACAAAAAAGGTAAATTCCAGAGGTGAGGTGAGAGTGTCTGCCCGTGACATCAAGGCAGCAGTTAATCGAGTGTGACAGAAAGGAGCTCTGAGAAAACTGGGGCCAATGACAATCAGAGGGAAAAGTCCTCATTGTTTGGAGTCATACCTACCACAAAGGCTGATGGTTGTCATTGTTGGAAGTTAACCATTTGAGTTCCAGGACATTACTGCAGAAGTTCCTCAAGGTAATGCCGGTGGCCCAACCATCTTTAGCTACTTCTTTGCTTCCTTCATAAGATCATTGTTCACTGACAATTGCACAATGTCCAGCACTACTTGCGACTCCTCAGATACTGAAAGAGTCCATGTCCAAACACACCAAGACCTAAACAATATTGAGGCTTGGCTGACAAAGTGGCAAGTAACATTTGTGCCACAAAAGTGCCAGGCATTGACCATCTCCAACATTAGAGAATCTAACCATCGCTCTTGACAATCAATGGCATTAACATTGCAGAATCCCCCATGATCAACATCATGGGGGTTACCATTGACCAAAAACTGAACTGGAATAGCCATATAAGTATTGTGGCTACAAAAGCAGGTCGGAGGCTGGATATCCTGTGGTGAGAAACTCACCTCCTGACTCCCATAAGCCTACCTATGAGGCACAAGTCAGGAGCATGATGGAATACATTCACTTATTTTGGATTCTTGCAACTCCAACAACACTCAAGAAGATTGATACCTTCCAGGACTGCTTGACTAGTATGCCTTCCACAAACATTCTCTCCCTCCACCACCGAAGCACAGTGGCAGGAGTGTGTACTGTTAACAAGATGCACTATGGAATTCACCAAGGCTCCTTGGACATCACCTTCCAAATCCATGATTGCTACCATATAGAAGAACAAGAGTAGCAAAAACCTGGGAACATCACCACCTGGAACTTTCTGTCCAATCCACTCACCATCCTGACTTTGAAATATATCCTCAAGCTTTCGGAGCCTTAAGCCCCTTCTTCAGGTGAGTGGGAATTCCCACTCACCTGAAGAAGGGGCATAAAGCTCCGAAAGCTTGTGGCTTTTGCTACCAAATAAACCTGTTGGACTTTAACCTGGTGTTGTTAAACTTCTTACTGTGTTTACCCGAGTCCAACGCCAGCATCTCCACATTTTGAAATATATCGCCATTCCTTCACTGCCATTAGGTCAAAATTCTGGAACTCCCTCCATAACAGTACTGTCGGTGTACCTACACCACATGGACGGCAGCGGTTCAAGAAGGCATCTCACCACCACCTTCTCAAGGGCAATTAGGCATGTGCAATAAATGAAGCCTCGCCAATGAAGCCCACATCCAATGAGTGAATTTAAACAAATTGTTTATCGCTGTCTGCTGATCCCTCCACAAGAATGCCCCACTGCCTGGAGAGCTGATCCCGCTCTAAGTTACAGATCATTTTAAATGTGTTTTCTGCAATGGTGCCTGTTCAGAGGGTCTCTTCAAATTAAAACCAGATTGTCAGCAGCAGGAAGCAAAGAGACTTTCCTCATGCTTCACTGAAGTGTTTTGAATATTTTAAAAATCTATCCTTACTGAAATCTGCTCAGTTATGTTTCTTTAAATCTGGTTGATGTGATGCACATAAACTTCCAAAATGTATTTGATAAAGTGCCACATAACAGGCTTAAATGTCAGCAATTTAGAGCCCATGGAATTGAAGGAACCGTAGGAGCGTGGATACAAAATTGGCTGAATGTCAGGAAGCAGAGAGCAGTGCTGGATAGTTATTTTTCAGACGGGAGGAGGGTATAAAGTAGGGTTCCCCAGGGGTAGGTGTTAGGATTTAGTATATATTAATGACCTAGTCTAGGACGTATTGGGCAAAATTTCAAAATTGCAGGTGACACCTGCAAGTGTTGCAAACTATGAGGAGGATAGTGATGCACTTCCAGAGGACATGGAAGGCTGATGGGATGGGCAGACACATAGCAGATGACATTTTGTGCAGCTAATTCTGAAGTGATTCATTTTGATAGGAAGAATGAAGAAAGCCAATATAAAACGTAGGGTACAATTCTGAAAGGAGTGCAGGCAGAGATGGACCTGGGGGTATTTATGCACATAGATGGCATAGACTGACCGTGTGAATTCCCTCCTTCTGTGCTGTAACCACTCTATGATTCCATGATTTTCATATCGTCAGTAAAAGCAATGTTAGAAATGAAAAAGGTTTCCCACTTACAAGATCTAAGGCAAGCTATGTTGAAATACGCAAATGACAGTTGAAGATGAATGACACGTTGAATCTTTAATTTTATACTGAAAGAGATTTTTAATCAGTTCGGAAATATTCTAACCAGGTTCATGGCAAATTTAAATGCAGCTTGACAAAATGTTAAGGATCTGGTGCATTCAGCCCCGGTCTCTGTGTTGCACACACAGAGGAGATTCCAGGCCGTTTAACATGACCGCAAGGTGAAACTGGCATAATTCACTGCAATATTTAATCATTAAAACTGATTGGAAAATGATCCCAGAAATTTGCTCAGAAGAGCTAAGTCAAGCGAACAAACAATTGGAATTAATATCTATGTAATACAGCACAGAACAAAGCATTTATAAAGTATCAAATGAAACAATGAATATCTTATTAACATATTAATTTACTTGATATCTATATAATGAAAATGAAGTTATAATTGCATATGAGCACAATTCATCATGCAAGGTATTTTTGACTTTTTAGCCAAATGATCATTTATTTTCATTTTAAAATTGACTGATGACAATAAACCTTCTTTGAATTAAATTTAAAAATTAATTGATTGTGATTTTAATTAAATAAAACGTAGATTACATTTACATAGCACATAACAGTCATTAAAGCCACATTATCTACGTGTCTTCTGGATGACTGGGTTACAATTGGTTTACCTTAGAACACAGTAATATCATACAATAGAGTGTATAGTAGTCCACTTATAAGCTCAAATAGTGTAATTCTAGTGTAATGTCTTTATTGAACTCCAGACATTCCCTCATGGCAGACGTCACATAACTGTGTCAAGCCAGATGAGACACTTAGTAATGATTGCATGGGGCAGCATGGTGGCACAGTGGTTAGCACTGCTACTTCATAGTGCCAGGGACCAGGGTTCAATTCTGGCCTTGGGTCATTGTCTGTATGGAGTTTGCACATTCTCCCTGTGCCTGTGTGGGTTTCCTCCGGGTGCTCCAGTTTCCTCCCGCAGTCCAAAGATGTGCGGATTAGGTTGATTGGCAATGCTAAAATTAGTGTCAGGGGGACTAGCAAAGTAAATACCTGGGGTTATGGGGATAGCAGATGGGTGGGATTGCTGTGGGTGCAAGCTCAATGTGCTGAATGGCCTCCTTCTTTTTTCATAATGAACAACAGACAAGTTTCTATGCACCATCATGGGTAACTGTGAGTTGCTCAAGGTATCCCCATATCACAAATTTTCTCATACATTCGCAAACTGTTTTGTATTCACATCAATCACTGTACATGCATTGCATACATGGGTGTAAAAGCATGCATGTCAATTAATGGTATATGTGCATATTGTCATTAGGTATTCACCTCGGTGAAGTTCCTGTTACAGAATGTTGTTCCTCTGGTACTTGTTGTTGCCGAAGTAACCGTTGTTGTTGTTCTATTTCCCTAATTTGGGGATTGGTGGACCTCCGGGATTGATGGTTGTTCTGTACTCTGTCTGGTCGGTGAGATGGCAACTTCTTAATTGGCCACCTGCAGTGGTGGAACAGCTTCTTTAGTTGTTCATATATTCCTGGAGTCGCGTGGTATATTTGGTTGTTCACATCCAGTGCATACGACAGAGGTGATAACTGCTCTACGCATGTCCCAAGTTGCCACATGGACTGTTTCCTGTTGAGTGAATTGAAGGTTTGTACCGTAACTGGCTCTCTAATGATCAACTCTGGCAAGAGTTTAGAAGTCTCATCAAAATGAAATTTGGGTCTCTGCCGTTTAAGCTTGATTTCTTTCACTCACGCCTGTTACTGCTTCTGGCTTCAGTCGTTTTTTTGCTATTGGAAAAGTATTTTAGGTGAGACATGTCATTAGTCTTTGGACTGGACTACTTTCTATGCCTTTAGTCGGTGTGTTTCTCCACTCGAGCATTGTCTTGTAGAAATCTGTGCTTGGTTTTCTTGATTTCTTGATGATTCCTTTAGTGATTTTCACTGCCACCTCAGCCTTTCAATTCAATTTGGGATAATGTAGAAATGAACCATAGAAAACATTCTTTCTCGCTATGTCACAGCTTGGTTTGGCTCCTGCTCTGTGCAAGACTGCAAGAAAGTACAAAGGGTCATGAATGAAGCCCAGCCCATCACTCAAATCAGCTTCTCATCCATTGCCTCCATCTACACTTCCCGCTGCCTTGGAAAAGCAGCCAGCATAATTAAGGACCCCACGCACCCTGGACATTCTCTCGTCCACCTTCTTCCATCAAGAAAAAAATACAAAAGTCTGAAATCACGTACCAACTGACTCAAAAACAGCTTCTTCCCTGTTGCCATCAGACTTTTGAATGAACCTATCTCACATGAAGTTGATCCTTCTCTACACCCTAGCTATGACTGTGTAACACTACATTTTGCATTCTCTCCTTTCCTTCCCTATGTACAGTATGCTTTGCCTATATAGCGTGCAAGAAACATTTAGTATACTTCTCACTGTATACTAATACATGTGACATATAGAGCACTGAATTTCCTAGTTCTGTGTGCAGCGGCTAAATCTGTTACTCATGAACTGAGGACGTTGTCACTCATCACAATGTCTGGAATGCTACACAGACAGATATATGCTTTCAAGCATTCTACTACCATATCATGATTGAAGTCAGCTGATTTAACACCCAGTGATCAGAATAGTAGTCTACAGAGACAAGATAATCAGTTCCTGCTACAGTGAAGTGGTCTACACCAAGCTTCATCTCTGGTCTGTCTGGGGCATCATGCATCGTCATTGGCTTTCCAGATTGTTCATCTTGGTACTCTTTTTCACCTTGACCCCAAATGTTGAATACCTACTGTTCATAAGTTACATTTACTTGAGCTTCAAAGTGTGCCTTCAAAACTTTCAAAATTTCTGCGTTCTGTCTTTACTGTTCTTCAGATAGATTTAGGTGGAATACAATTTGTAGCAGTCTCTCTCCAGTGGTTTTAAAACTGTAGCTGTTTGTATTAGCTCTGACTTGTTAATTAATTTGGTTGCAACCTTGTAGCTTTGCAAGTGGAAAAATTGCCAGGATGCCACATATTTCCTTTCATTATGACAGGAGCTGGGAATAGCAAATTTACAGCTATTTTTGTCTCACCCAGTATCTTACTTGCAGCCTTCAAACAATAGGACTTGTGATTGTTTGTTTCTTGTACAATGCACAGTAAAATATGAAACGTATGTAAGTTCTGTTAGCTTTTCCTCATCTGTGTATTTTTTCAGCAGCTTTTAGCAGGCTGGAACATTTCCGTGTTCCTCTTTCTGTAGCTGTGCCTTGTCTTCCAGCTTTTCAAAACTCAATCTCAGCTCCACTCCTGACACTCAATGGTGATAGTCTTTCTAGTATAATGTCTTTATTGAACTGAATGTATCATGGCTGCCTCCGGACATTCCTTCATGGCTGACATCACATGACTATGGCAAGCCAGTCAGGATACTTAGTAATGGTTGCATTTCAAACCCCAAATACACTGGGGGCAATTTTCCTGTCCTGCCCACCACAGGAATCATAGCGGGTGCTAGGCAGACCGTGCAAAGGTCCATTGACCTCAGGTGGGATTTTCCAGTTTTGGGGCGAACGCGGCCGGAAAATCCCGCCCACTGTATCCTTCAGACTGACAAAGGATGTCACTCCCTGGTAACATGAACTGGACATGTGAATTAGCTTATCAATAAAGAGCACCAAGTCTGCTTTTGAGCATATTGATTTAATTCATCACTTTCTTCAAATTTCCCTTCTCCGTATGCACAAGCGCTCAAGGAAATGGGCAATGATTGGAATATGTTACATCATAGCCACATTTGTTTTTGGTTCGTGTTAAGTTTTCCTCTCTCTTCATCCAGTTCCTGTAATTGGTATTGATCATCACCAACTTGTTACACTCTACTTCCTTCCTAAAGGTGTTCACTCATTCATGGTCAAGCACACAAATTATAGCTGCAGTTCTGTACTTGCCTGAATGGTTATTGTTCAATATTCTTTGAGCCAAGGGCACTCCTCACTGTGTTTTCATGCTGCATATCAGTGGAGGAGAATGAAGGAAGGCCATTTGCTGAACTAATTCCTATTTTAGGGCTGCCTTTCCAGTGGACTTTCTGTTCATTTTATAGCTTATGTTTATAATTGTATTTTTATTCTTTGTACTCCCTACTCTTGGACCAACATCTTATTTATTTTTGTTTTAAGGCCTCAAAAATAGGGAGGGAACTCGAGATTCCCGACACCAGGGGCTGGTTCGTCTTTTCATCTTTGGCTGATCTCAGGTTTTTTTGGACATACCTGCAAGATTGCTTTCTTCCTCTCAGCTTTCTTTTCTTTGTCAGATGTGCTGTGCTCCACTGATGTTGAATGGCAGTGCACAGTGTGAGTGATGCTTAAACCTTCCCTTCCCTGGCAACTGTAAATAATTTAGACATGAAAGGAGGAGCACAAGAATCGGAGTAAGCCTGTCAGTCTTCAAGCTGAAAGATAAATGAACTCCAAGGAGACTTGTTTGAGGTTGTTTGTTTCTTGTACAATGCACGGTAAAGTGTAAAATGCTTACCAAAACGTGCAGGTGATCATAATTGCCATTTCTGAATCGAAAGAAAAATACATTTTGTTTTATTTTACAATATTGAAAAATACAAAGTTGCACGAGAACATGTAAATTGTCCTCTGCCGCAAATTCTAACAATTGTACAAGAGAAAAATGGATTGAAATTGTACCATCAAATATCTAATCATAGAACCATAGAATCACTACAGGGCAGAAGGAGGCTATTTTGCCTGTCGTGTCTGCATCGACTCTCCGATAGAGCATTTTACTGAGGCTCATCCCCAACCTATCCCCTTAACCTTGCATTCCCACACATTCGCCTTGCTAATTCCCCTAACCTACAAATTTTCAAATATTAAAGGGCAATTTAGCACGGCCAATCCACCTAACCTGCACATCTTTGGATTATGGGAGGAAACCAGAGCACCCAGAGGAAACCTACACAAACACAGGGAGAACATGCAATCTCTACACAGATAGTCACCCAACGCTGGAATTGAACCCGGCACTGTGAGGCAGCACTGCTAATCACTGTGCCACCGTGCTGCCTCAATGGATTTATGTGGAATCAAAGCCAACCTGTGGGATAATAGCTACCCCAATCAGATTATTGCTTACTATTTATTGTGCATATACTTTCAGATATATAAACTGCCCAATCTACCTCAAATTACCCCGAAAGGGTAAGGTATCTGAGATATTTAAGCAATAGGTGAAGTTAGTCATTTCACTCTGCTACCATACAGTCACAATACAAGTGTTATTTTCTTGTGCTCTCCCACCACAAGGATGTTCTGCCCATGACCCAGGTCAGTAATGTGGTATTTGAATTTACGTGCTGGTACGATGTTAGGTTGCATGTCCTGACGACTAGTGAATCACATCAAAGTGCAGTAGGCAAAGCACTTCTCATACTCAACCAGCACATGCTTGCAAAGCTTAGAACATAATGTCTAACTTTAGATGTGATTCAGCAATTGGACAGCACTTGCTGAATAATCCCAAGTGTAATAAAAATTACACTAACAACCAATTTACATTTATCAGTTGGGCTTGCAATGTGGCTGACCTACACTTGCTAGAAACTACATGTAATCATATGCAGGAGCCTGGCCTCTGCAGGCAAAAGAAACATGACCAGGAATTTGGCCTTTTTTGAATTAAACAGAAAAGTGGGGGATAATCATTCGCTAGTGCATTCACCATGGCAATATCTGGACTATTCAGAGTTGACTTGCCAAGCAATCAGCACCCTTTTCTCATCCGGTACAAATTGTTGCTTCCTTTTAAACTTGGCATTCGAGCATCTGACCAGATGAGTACAAAACAAAAAGTTTCAATTACATGTCTCTTTTTTCAACAATACTCAAGTTCTGTACCACCAGAAGTATGGGACAGGCAGACTCACAGTTGTTGTGAATAGTACAGATTTCAAATTCAATCCTAAAGTTTTATCTCAGGGGATCGAGTTTCTGATTTGGGTATAATTGAAAAATTGGGTACAAACGTTTCCTGAATTGGAAAAGGTTAGATTAGGGCAGCACAGTGGTTAGCACTGCTGCCTCAGTGTGCTCCGGACCCGTGTTCAATTCTGACCTTGGGTAAGTGTGGAGTTTGCACGTTCACCCCGCCTTCCCCCAACTCTGCCCTTCGTGTCTGGTGTCTGCGTGGGCTTCCTCCAGGTGCTCCGGTTTCCTCCCATGTTCCAAAGATGTGCAGGTTAGGTTGATTGGTCATGCTCAATTACCCCTTACTGTCAGAGAGATTAGCAGGGTAAATATGTGGGGTTACAGGGATAGGGCCTGGGTGGGATTGTTGTCGGTGGAGACTCAATGGGCTGAATGACCTTTTTCTGCACTGTAGGGATTCTATGATTCTTTTCTATGATTCTATAGTTTAAAGTCCCACTAAAATTCACTCACATAATCACAAATGTTAAATATTCCTTGAACCAATGCAATTGGGCAGATGCAATGTAATTGTTTTTTTGTGTATTAAAAGATATTCATTGAAATACTTGACATCAGAAATCTGCTACTGTTTTATTAATACAGCAGAAATTGAGTTTAACACAAAAAGTAAGCATTTTAAATGAGCACCTTGTCTTGTGTGTTACCTAATTTTAAAGCATTGTAAATGACCTATGAATCACTGAAAATATCCTAAAATAACTTTATTGGTCTACTAACCAGTTTCTTTAGTGTGCAATAGTCAGTTTTCTTTTTTAAAAAAAATATGTTTAATTTACTATGCGCCTAACAATGTCTGCACCGAAGAAACTAAGCTCAATCTGAAGATCCTCCTTGAATGGTTCAATCGGCAAATAATTAGCATCCTCCCGATTTTAATCTTGGAACAGAATCAATTTTGTGCATGGGGTTGGTTTTGTGAAAAATAATTTTAAGCAAACACTAAAGATCACGGAAATTCAAGTCATGCTGGCTATAACTTATCCTTGAATTAAGATGGCTGATTTCACCTGGATAAAACCAGTGCAAAAGCAAAAACAAACAAATCAAATTAGTAAAAAATGAATGTACCAAAATGGTAAAGTGGTTATTTAATATCCAGACAGTTTGTTTTATGTGAGCATACAGTTATCTAGCAGAAACTCTGCCCCATGATGTCTATTACAGTAACATTTGCTTCAAATGGCTGTCCCCGCTTCAAACACTTTTGAACATTAAGGCTGTATGCAGGTCCCAACCTAAACATTTACTGAGGTCTGCCTTTGTGTAATTCTTCAAGCTGCAGCTAATTAACAGCTCACCTCATAATGAATCTTGGCTGGGAGCCCAGACATCCATTAGACTTGTTGAAACATCTGCACTCCAGTGGAAACATTGTTTGATTGATAGTTCAGGCTCTCTGATCTTCGCTTCAATTCTACAATTTTTTTTACACAAGGTTGTATGGTTTCAAGGGTTTGTGGTTTTTGTTAAATGGCCTGGATAATTGACAGTTTTATTGACAGCCTTTGAGGTGAAGTTATGTTTCACATCACAGAAAGTTATGAATGTAATTCTTTTTTAAAATGTTTTTTTTAACGCATTCCTATTGTCCCCTTTGGATTCATTTGTTCTATACATTGCAGAGTGAAACAATGGGCTTGGAAGTACTCAATGAATGGCAGGACACAAGGAAGTTCTGTGGAAAAAGGGGACCTTGGGGTGTTTGTCTATAGATCTCTGAAGGTAGAAGGGCATGTTAGTAGGGTGGTGAAAAAGGCATATGGGACACTTGCCTTTAACAATTGAGGCATAGATTACAAAAACAGGGAAGTCATGTTGGAATTGTACAGAACTTTGGTGAGGCCACAGCTGGAGTACTGTGTGCAGTTCTGGTTGCCACATTATAGGAAGGATGTGATTTCACTGGAGGGGGTACAGAGGAGATTCATCAGGATGCTGCCTGGGATGGAACATTTAAGCTATGAAGAGTGGTTGGGTAGGCTTGGGTTGTTTTTGTTGGAGCAGAGGAGACTGAGAGGCGACCTGATCGCGCTGTACAAGATTATGAGGGACATGGACAGGCTGGATAAGGAGCAGCTGTCCCCTTTCATTGAAGGGTCAGTCACAAGGGGACATAGGATCAATGTGGGGGGGGGGGGGGCAGGAGGTTTAGGGGGATGTGAGTAAAAGCTTTTTTACCCAGAGGGTGGTGATATTCTGGAATGTGCTGTTTGGGAGGGTAGTAGAGGTGGGTTGCCTCACATCCTTTAAGAAGTGCTTGGATGAGTACTTGGTTATGGGCCAAGTGTTGGTAGATGGGATTAGGTGAGAGTTCAGGTGTTTCCTGAGTGTTGGTGCAGACTTGTTAGGCCAAAGGGCCTCTTCTACACTGTATGATTCTATGATTCTATGAACTGCCACAGCTAGGCATGGTGGGCATGAGGAGCCATTGGGTGGGGGCATAGCTTGACATAGGGGGCAACAGGAGGACCTTGTGAACCTACCTTTGAAAATACCCCCTCCTGCAAGCCTGTGAGATCTGGTTTGACTCCATGATAATTGTGGAGGAGTAGAACATACCTACCTCTATATTGGAGCCAGCCAGGTCAGGAGCGCTTGATGTGGGCCTTTGACTTTAAAAGCGCTTCCAAAAATCAGAAAGTCCAGAAATGGGGTCAAGAATTCCAGAATCGGGGCTCTCCCACCATTTTAAAAGGGCTCCCGAGTCATTCCGACTTGGTGAAAATCCAGGCCTCAGTCTTTTTAATTCTGAGCTGGACTCCAGCAAAAAGATAGGAACTAAAAGATGTGACATGAGTGATAAAGTAATTGTCAAAGTCACTAATCCAGGCTTTAAAAAGTTAACCAGTCTTAGGATAGTTTTCTGTGGAGCCTGGTGAATCTGCAGAATATATAGTTACAGTTTATGATCTATCTCATGTGCCTATACTGGATTAATCTTTATTGTATGAATAAAAACGTCAACTTTTCATGAGTCTGATACCACCTGGCTATGATTTTATGACAATACTGAGAGCATAACAAACTAGAATTGACATTTTAACACAAATACTACAGAATAAAAATGCTTAACTAGTGGCTGCCCTTCTCACTTTTGAATACATGTATTAATATTAATGTGCTCAGGCATTCTATTTCGACTGTTATTTTGTTCCTCTGCTGTATAACACTGAATGGTGAAACATTACTGGAGAGGGACTGCGGAATACATTAGATGCAGATAAAGGGTGATAGCTGCTGACTAAGCTAATAAATATATATTAAAAGATCCATGAGCTGTACTATCTTTAATTGCTGTTCTCATTGTAGGGCTTCAGACTAGTAATAAGCACAAAATGAAACTGATCCATTTCTGACTAATTCCAAGTTTGAAATTGCATTGTATGATATTTCAAGCCCACACATTCAGCAAGCCTGACATTAGCTCTGCTGAAACCAATTTCAATACTGCCAACTGTGTAGTAAATATTAATTAACATTTCAAATATTAAAGTATGAGGCAGGATGTGTTGTCTGCAGCTCAGAAATAATACAACTTGTAAATTAAGGATTGAGTTGCTAATCGAACAGGAACATTTGAATGCTTTGTCTTGCAAAGCTGTGTTTAATTCTCACATTTACAGGTAATAATTATCTTTGATTCTAACTTTATAAATTTAATAATCTTGAAATTTAGGAGGCTATCATTAGTTCAAAGACATAATGAATTAAAAATTTCCAGTGGTATTTGTACTCTAAGATGTCATTATTATGCACTGGCTTGCAGAACAGTCTTGCAAATGCAGTAATGCCTTCATATATTTGCTTAAAGATAGCACACAATGTGCTGTCACTTCCGTGAACTTTGAGCAACAGCTCCCTTCCATAATTCTATGTATTACAAATTTACATATTAATAGACTATTACACGATATTTTGTTGCTGAAAGCAAGAAAAATAAATATGCGCCTACTTTTCCTCGGATACTTCTCCAGTACAACCTTTGGACAGGGAGCAAAATATGAGAACATGATGCATTGCCTGGTTCTGCTAGGCATCCATCTTGTAGGGAAGCGACCAGTAATTTCCAGTATTGAGGAGTGGGGGTGGAGAGGGCAGCTGTCTGGGGGAGTTTTCAGGTTGCCTTCCTGGAAATTGCATGCAGTACTGCATGCCCTTTGAAGTACTAAATGGAATTTACGCAAGCTGAGACCAAGCATTAGTACAATTGAGGCCGTGAAGCAGGGTTTTTCTCTCAGGTGCGAAGTATTGAGCTGAACCCAGCTAAACGCAAAGAGTCCCATTTTACCATTTTGATTCTAAGTGCTGCGCAGACTTGAAACTAGGAGTGTTTCAGATCCGGCTTTCAGATCCGTTCTGAGGCGTCCCCATATGCACTCTGCCTGCAAAAATATCAGCGAGTCCGAATCGTGCTGCAGAAGCCTGTGGGTGGGGCCCTGCAGCTCTGATCGCACCTGCAACTGAGCATGTGCAGAAAAAAAGTAATGGTAGAATGCTGCTCTCCTGCCACATCCCTCCCAGGCCGGATAATGCCTGCCCCTGGCCCCCCACAGACATTGCCCCACCCTCACAACATTACTTATCCTCCCATACTGCTGCCACCCAGACCAATCACGGGCCCCCCCCCTCCCCCCCACTGATCATACTCAGAGTGGCAGTGGACCCCCCTCCCACACCAGTGATCTCAGGCAGAGTGGCAGCGGACCCCCCTTTCCCTGACTGACCTTAAGCAGAGTGGCGGTGAACCTTCCCTACCCCCCACTGATCTCAGGCAGAGTGGCAGCAGACCCCCTGCCCCACCAGTGATCTCAGGCAGAGTGGCAGAGGACCCTCCCTTCCCTCTCCCACCACTGATCTTAGGCAGAGTGGCAGCGGATCCACTTTCCCCCCATCACCGATCTCAAGCAGAGAGCCGTTGGACACTGGGCACTTACCTCCTCACTGGAGCGCCTGAATCGGACTTCTATGGAGTATGTCTGTTTTGCGCCAATTCTGGATGGGTGAACGCAGTGGTAAAGGGGGAAGTGCGGGTAAAGTTGGGCATGCAGCTCACTATATCAATTTAAGTGCATGCAAGTGCATTTAAATGGCTGCCGCACCCGTTTTGGGCACAGTCTTGATTGCGACCATTTTCGGGCCTTGGTAAAGGGGGAACTGGTGGGGAGGTGGGCACGGATCGCGCTACTCGCCTCACGCCCAACTTCACCAAGTTTTCGCACCCGAAAATGGGCACAATGCGATGGTAAAATCGGGCCCAAAGCCTCGCGAAAGATAATATGCTGGTTAAAGACATATTTATTGACCAACATGTCCTGGGAGAAAGGCAGCCGGACAAGCCAAGTTCTTTCTGAAGTTTACAATGCAATGTCAAAACGGTTGTACATTTTCAAAACTTCAGTTCTCCCGCCTACCCTGTCATCCTAACACGATGCTCCAATTGCATTAGTACATATTATTTACCTTGACCAATCGCATCCTTCCTTCTCGCAGAATTAGGAATTCATTAGTCTAGAGGACCCGGAAGTTCCTACCCACTGTTATTAAGCAACCTCATTTACATAAATTCATAAGGTTCAAAGGTTGCTTTCTCACTGTAAGCCACAGAGTTGAAAAGGTGTCGTTCTCATCACCTTGTTCTGCCGCACTATCAGTGGAATTGAATATTTTAATCAGTGGAATTGAATACTTTGTACACTTTGTGAATACTTCTATTTATTTTCTAGAGTATGAGGATTTGAACTCTCCATGACTTTTCTGATAACATAACTGTATTCTGTGGCTTATTGTTCCCAAAGAATGTGGCCTGTCTCGTTTACTCTTCCCATTATGCTTCAGGGCAGTTTGCATTTTGGCCAAGGTGCACAATACATTCAAAAATACTTGTTTAAATCTAAAATATATGTTTGATTTCCATAGCATTAGTTATGTGAGCGTCTTTGAAAGTAGTATCTTTGTACAAAATAAGTAAAAGGCACATTGTGGTCGTTATTCTAAGTTAATTTCGCCTGTTTGGTAATCTTATTAGTTTTTAAAATCCCAAGGTTTTCTGAACCCCTCTAACAAGCCCCAAGGCAAAAGTCCACAATGTGCGGGACCGAAAGGCACTGGCAAAATCGGCTCCTCAGCGAATAGGGCGCCATTTTTAAAGGATGCCCTGATCTCAAGGTAAAGATGAAGATCCCCCTCTTCCCCCCCATGGACATCACAACCCTACCCCCTGCAGTCAAATGGAACACCCCGAACCCTTGAGCCAGAGGGGAAACCTCTCGCGATTACTAAATGTCTGGGTCACCCCCATCCACACCACGCAGGAGGCATCAGGAAGACCTGTTCTCATTTCCCCCACACCCTCCCCAAGTGAGGGATTTGCAGCTATGGGGTTGCTTAACACTCCACCTCTTTCAGGCACCCCCTTCAGTCCTTGCCCCCTTCAGGCACCCACCTCAGGCCCCGCCCTATGGCAGTGCCAACATGCCACCTGAGCAGTGCTAACCTGACACTGCCAACATGACATGCAGTGCCAGGGAACAGTGACAGGACACTGGCTAGCCATGGCCCTGAGCACCTGTGTTTACAATAGCTCCAAGCCCCCCAGTGTGGCCATCACATCTGGTCTCTTGTTGTGGAGACCAGTCGTGATTCCTACTGGCTTCCCATTGCAGGTTGGTGCATACCAGGAGCCAGGTGAATCTTGCTCAAACTCGGAAATGCATACTTAAATTAACATATAAATATACTAATCTGGTTCACGCCCTTGCTGGCATTAACAGATGCAAGAGAGTTACAGTTTTGGGTTGCTGCTGACATGTGCAGCCAATAGATAGTGCAGTTGCTGCTGGCTGCATGCAGCAGTCATTGAAATGAACAGGCACTATGAGGGTGACAGGCTTTCTGAAATACATTGAATGATTGTGGGGTAATCCAAACATTGTGCCCATCCCCAACCAGTTTTTGGGGCTATGCACTTTAGCTTTGCCCCATAAACTGCACTTTAATTCCCTGAATTTTTCAGATAGTGGGGCCTTGCTTCTCACCATCTGAGGAATTGGCAGGGATCCTTAGACGGCACCTTCCAAACCCACCACCACTTCCATCTAGAAGGACAAGGGCAGCAGATACTTGGGAACACCATCACCTGCAAGTTCCCCTCCAAGCCACTCACTATCCTGACTTGGAAACATATCGCCATTCCTTCGCAGTCGCTGGGTCAAAATCCTGGAATTCCCTCTCTGACAGCATTGTGGGTCAACTCACACACATGGACTGCAGCTATTCAGGAAGGCAGCTCACCACCACCTTCTCAAGGGCAACTGGGGATGGGCAACAGATGCTGGTTAGCCAGCGACACGCATGTCCCATGAATGATTTAAAAAAAACATCCCCATCAATGTTTGGCACTCTGCAGCCATTTCATTCTCAAATGAGCTTGAGCCCTCACTCAGGAGGAAGTCTTGCCTCATGGAGCTGTCAGCCATTTTGACTGACTGGCAATGCTACTGTCCCCAAAGCAACAAGAGTGGATTGAAGAGGAATTGCATGAGGGTGCCTGAGATTATGTGATAGGGAAGGTAGAGAAGGCTTGCGAGAGCATGAAAAGGGTCTGGTGGTGAGGATTGTGGGGGGAGGCTAGAGGGAGGGAGGTCCAGAGGCCACCTGACCTTAACCGATTACAGAAGGGGACTTCTGATGGAGGCACCCTCTATCTCCCCACATCCACTCCTTGAATCACCCCCCCCCCACCACCGCCCCCACCCCCCCATCCCCCCATCCCCCCCCACCCCTCCCCAACACCTTCCCACCCGAGATCCAACTCCATTGGTTTTTCAGGCTTCTCCACACAAGTCAATCCTCCCATCAACCTGAACATTGAAGCTGGGCAGAAATGACCCTAAGTGGCCAGTAATTGGTCACTTTAGTGCCTGGAGTAGGGCAAATGAAATCCTGGTCCATATTCCCATCTTCTCTACCCTTTGCTTACACCGCAGGCTTTCCACTCTACAGTGAATTTATATCAAAGTCCTTTTCTTCACCTTTAAAATCCCTCAATTTTGCCTCGCTCTGTGTTCTTTCTGCTCATTACATGCACTCTCCACTGCTCCATGTTCCCAGTCGCTGTTCCTTCCATTCCTCTATCAATGGCCATTGAAAACCAGTATAACCCTGCCCTCGTAACTTCTTCACTGAACACACCCCTCCTTGCTTTCAAAAGTCTTTAAAACGCCCTTCTCCTTGACCCCAAACCTTCCTCCATTCCACAACAGTTGCCCACATTCCTCCTGCTTAGTTCTCATTGGTCTTCACCCTTTATATTGCTCTGGGATGTCTTTCTGGCCTGAAGTGAATTATAAATATATAAACTGCTATGATATCCTTTCACTCTATCATGCACTGAAAGCAATTTTAAATACTCATTATCCCCGGATTGGCAACTTCCAAATAAATTGGGAGACCCAGGGTTGGCCAGATTCTCAGAAGGTCTCTCTGCGGAATTTTCCCATCCTGTACGCCAATGGAATCATAGTGAGTGAAGGGGGTGGTGTGGGGGGGGGGGGGGGCAGACCATGCAACGGTCTGTTGTCCTCAGGCGGGATTTTCTGGTTTTCGGGCGAGCACAGCCGGAAAGTTCCACCTGGATGAGATGTGGCTGGTTATTTCAAATGTCGTTTACTGCAAAAGTTAGAGAACTTGAAATGTTCACATGTTCTCCAGATGCTAACCAGGGTCTTCCACTATTAACTTGACCTTTTTCCTTCTGATGTGAACTTCATTTTGTGGAGATGCCAGCATTGGACCGGGGTGGGCACAGTAAGAAGTCTCACAACACCACGTTAAAGTCCAATAAGTTTATCTGGAATCATGATCTTTCGGAACGCTGCTCCTTCATCAGGTGAACTTTATATTGACTTCTCAGTTAAGTGACTGCTGAGTGCATCCAGTGTTAAACATATTATTGAATGGCTCCACACCTGAGTATCGGGCTATATCACCACTTAAAACTGGTTCGCACCAGTTAAACCAGATTACACTCACTAAAAGGGCAGCTGCATTTTGGCTGCAGTAAGTGCTGGCACTGGCTGCAAGACAGCATGGGAATAGAAGAAAAGTACTGAAAGATGGCACAACATAGATTCCAGCTGGTGCAGGATTTTCCAAAGATTAGCCAGAGGCCTTGTTTGAGGAGGTACAGACGAGGAGAGATTTCAGTTATCCGCAGGGAGTCAGGAGACCCTCCAAGCAAACTGTTAGATGGCAAAGGGAAGTTAATAAGTTGGCCAATGCCAAGATTCAAGGCCAGAGGATCTGATGCAGTACTGCAAGAAATTCAATGATCTCACATGAGTAGTCAAGGTCAGTAAATACACACCTCATCAGCTGCCCACTGGTCGTATACACTAATCGATGCACCATGTCCCCATCACTCGCTCATCAATAATGGCTGTCAATCAAGACTCAAATCTAACATTCATATGCCTCTCCCCACCACCAGACGCGTTGCACTGCTGCAAATTTTCTACTCATATGCCACAATTAAAACTATTTAACCATAGCAACCACATCACTCAAACAGATTATAAAGCACTCACTGGCACTGTTTCCTCCCATTTCAGGACAAGATGGCACACAACTGGAGGCAAGTGGGTGATATGCATGAAGATGATGATGCTTGCCAATGTTTGAGTGTCCATGAGTGAGGTACTCAGGGAAGGCACTGAAATCATTAGAGAAGATGGGATGCTCGTACCTACTCCTCTTCCTCACGTTCCACTTTGACCTAAGTGGCAGAGAGAATTTAAGTATGCGTCCATGTGTGCATGGGTTGTAGTCTGGAGTCACAATTCTATACCCTTGTCCTCCCCTGTTTTTTTTGTGGTGGTTCAAATGTAGTTTATACATCAGAATATCTCAGAATAAAGGCCACATAATTGTTGCTAGGGCATTGAGCTGCCTGATGCATTGAGAATGGTCACACACCAGTTGGACATTGAGGGGATGGAATTGCTTCCGTTTGTGGTATATTTCAGAGCTTTCCTATTACATTCACAAATCAATGTTTGTGCTATAAATAGCTGCTGCACCACGGGGAAGCTCCGATCCTGGCAAAGCCATTGCTCCATCTGTTTCTCTCTGGCAGGAGAAAGTGAAATGTATTGAGCTCATTTTGCAAACTTTGCCTAGGTTACCTCTCTTAAGCAACAAGGCAGGTCAGCAGCAGAACTGTATTCAATAACGATGTAACTTCATGACCCGGCATACCTCACAGTCTGTCATTACTACCAAACCAGGGGATCAACCCTGGTTCAATAAAGAGTGGAGGAAAGTATGCCAGGAGCAGCACCAAGCATCATCTAAAAATGAGGTGCCAACCTGATACAACACAGGATTACTAACGTGCCAAATAGTGGAAGCAGCAGGTGATAGACAGAGCTAAGCAAACCCACAACTAAGGATCAGATCCAAGCTCTGCAGTCCTGCCACATCCAGTTGAGAATGATGATGGACAATTAAAGAATGAACAGGAGAATGAGGGTCCATAAATGTCCCCATCCCCCCAGTGTTGGGGAGCCCAGCACACCGGTGCAAAAGACAAGGCTGAAGCACTTCCAACAATCTTCAGCCAGAAGGACCGAATGGATGATCCATCTCAGCCTCATCCTGAAGTTCCCAACATCACAGATGTCAGTCCTCAGCCAATTTGATTCACTCCACATGATAGTAAGAAATGGCTGAAAGTGCTGGATACTGAAAAATCTATGGATCCTCAACATTCCAGCAATAGTACTAAAGACACCTGGTCCAGAACTGGCCATTTCCCCTAGCCAAGCTGTTCCAGTGCATCTATAATACTGGCATCAGCCTGACAATGTGGAAACTTTCCCATGTAGGTCCAGTCCACAAAGAGCAGACAAATCCAACCTGGCCAATTACCACCCATCAGTCAACTCTTTTCATCAGCAAAGTGATGGACAGTATCGTCAACAATGCTATCAAGCAGCACTTACACAGCAATAACATCCTCGCTGTTGCTCTGTTTGACAAATGCCTGAATATGGCTGCAGGAGTTTAACAGGTTAATATCCTAGGTCCAACCATTATCAGCTGTATCATCTATGACCTTCCTTCCATTGTAGGATGAGAAATTGGAATGTTCACTAATGATTGCACAATGTTTGGCGCAATTTCGACCCCTCAGGTACTGAAGCAATCCATATCCGTATAAAGATCTGGACAATACTCAGTCTTGGGCTGATAAATGCCAGGTAACATTTGCACTGCACAAGTGCCAGGCATTGACCATCTCCAATGGGAGAGAATCTAATCATCTCCCCTGACATGGGACTGCATTGCTATCAGTAACAATACCCAATATCAACATCCTGGAGATTACCATTGACCAGAAACTTAACTGAGGCCAGCATATAAATACTGTGATCATATAAGAGCTGGTCAGAGGCTGGGAATTCTGGAGTGAGTAACTCACCCTGACATATCAATCCCCCACCATTTACAATGTATAAGTCAGGAGCCTAATGGAATAATATCCATTTGCCTGAATGAGTGCAGCTCCAACAACACTAGAGAAGCTCAACACCATCCAGGACAAAGCAGTCCACTTGTTCCACAACACATCCACCACCTTGAAGATTCACTCTCTCCACCATTGATGCACAGTGGTGGCAGTATGTATTAGATACAAGATGCACTGCAGCAACTCACCAAGGCTTCCTTGACTGTACCGTTCAAATCCATGACCTCTACCACCTAGAAGGACAAAGGCAACAGATGTATGAGAGCACCACACCACCTGCAAGTTTCCCTCCAAACTACAATTTATCCTGACTTGGACTATATTATGGTCCCTTTACTGACAGTGGGTCAAAATCCTGGAACTCCTTCCCTAACACTTATACCTCATGGACTGTAACTGTTCATGAAGGCAGTTCACTATCACCTTCTTTAAGGCATTGAGGGATGAGCAACAAATGCTGCCCTAGTCAGTGACACCCACTTCCCATGAAAGAATATACATAAAAAATAATTGGGAGGTGTTGCGAATATCCCCTTCTCCAGCCAGGAAGGTGTCCAGGGTGTAAACATTTGACTTTGAAGCCACTGGCAATGCCATCCTTGCAGTCTGCATTTCTGAATGTGAGAAGTGGCAGATTTCAGTCAGCATTTTCTGGATGAAGTGAGGAGTACTGCACTGTTTCTCTCTGAGGCTGAGATAGGAGATTTACTCCCTGTGGCTCTGAGTGGGTGTGCCCTTCTGCAGAGCATCTCACATCACATTCTTCAAGCAGCTTGTCCTCCTCTGTTACCTTCGCTCATTAGAAATCATAGAAACCCTACAGTGCATTCTCCTCGTTATGCTGCAGGCCAATGGTGATAACAACCACAGTGTCCGTGACTGGAAGCAAGTAGTTTGAGCAGAACACTTGAAGTCAGAATGAAGGTTTTCACCAGATTAACATCACACCCGAGAGATTTCACCAACTTTAAAACAGAGCGCAAACCACCAAACTCTTCAGTTGTGGTGAGTCAAGGAGCAATTAAACTAAAAATAAGTGATGACTCCTTTAAACAGTGTTGGTGCGTGGTCCTTCCTGTAGCGGATCACATGTTCAGCTAGGCAAGGTTGAGAAAGGGCTTTAGCTGGGATGTTCATGTCAGAAATGACACTGTTAGGATCAAATCACTATTACACACTTGAATGTTTTCGGGTTTTTGAAGTATAAAACATTTTTACTTAAAATATGTAAGCTCGAAATTCTTAATTTCTAATAATGGGGTCCTCACTTGTGCCCAACCTAACAAGGTATGAAGAATTTGTATTTATGAATCAAGAAGCATTTAGTAAGCAAGATTTTGCATGTATTTAACAAAAAGCAGAGTAAACAACATGGAAGGTTCTTATCCCTGAAGGCCCCAAACTCCTTGAGTGTTTCCAAAACAGGCAATACCCTCCTTCTCTCTCTGAAGTAACATTAGGTTGAACTATGTCTCAGAAGAATCATAACCACAGAAATCATGGCAAAATTGTGCCAACTTCTATCCCTACTTTTCATCTCTTATTTGGGAATAGTTCAAATTACACTCTCTTGTTGGTTTAGAGTGAGGGCTATCTGGTGTTGCCCCATCTCTGTAATGAAAATCATATAGGCTGGAGACAAATGTCCATCCTTTTGTTATGGGTCCCCAGAGGTACACTTCTTTGTTAACAAATGACATACCCTTGTAGATACAGATCAGTTACATCCTCTTATCAATTATACAACACATTATAAACATCCACATCAACATATTTTAACTCATTCCCATGGATACCAAAGCCATTAAAGAACAAATGTTGATCACACTTCCTACCATAGTGTCAGTAAAGGATTGCCTGTGTCTAATACAAATGTTCTGTCTGACAGAGATGGTTAATTAATATATTAGGGGTGTGGGGGGTAGATTCTCTGGCCTCCCCATGGCATGTTTCTTGCAGCAAGAGCTGTCGGCGGGACCAGAAGATCCTGCTGGCGTGAACAGTCGCAGAATTCCAGCTAAAAGTTAATAAAAGATATAATACACGGTTTAGATTATGGATTTGGGGTCAGGATCTTATGTTCCCTCCCATTTGGCAGGATATTATGATCCCAAGAAGAAAACGGCAATTTAAATGGCCTACCACATCCACCGGGAGGAGACACAATGTGGCAGGTCATTAATTCCTGGCTAAGATGCTATACTAAGTTCAAGCTGCTGAGCTCAAACCTTTTGTTTATTCCTTGAAAGCTGACAAAGAAGCTCTCAATTACGGTGTAATTAAAAACAAATGCAATTCCTTGAACCGAGACTTTCTGGTGCCTCTGGATTAATTAAGTCGTCAACCTGTTCCTCGCAAACAGCTGCCTTAACTGTTAATCGTCCCACTTACAGAAATTCAAACCGAACTGATTTTAAAAAGTGGTCAAGCTAAAATCCGTAAATGTTACTTCAAAGTAACATAGAACACTAAAAATTAGTAGGGTATTATCAAAATCTTATTGACATTACAATCTGTCCACTCTACATACATCTGGTGTACGCTCCCTGCACTTGAACTGGTGTCCTCACCAAGATTCATGCTGTGTGGCCAATAACAGAAGCACATGGCTGCCATTTTGGACCTCAAGCAGCACCCAGAGAATGAAGTATGGGTGCTAAGCTACCACATTTAAAACAAAAATAAGTTGAACGAAGAAGTGCACAGGAGCCATATCTCCAACAACCCAACAGTTCCTCTCAACCCAACAGAATGGAGACAGGAAGATCTTTGATGTTTGAATTTACAAAGAAAGAAACAGTAATATGGCATGGACCAGGTAATTGTTCCATGAGATGGGCAGCAGTAAATCAACATCATCGGATGTCCCTCGGTTCGAGGGTGATGTCTACTCAGGATCATCAGTTTTTGCTATGGGTTTTCGTGTGGCTGAATAGAGTGATTCCTGACCCGAATATCTTCAGGCACATGAGGCAGGATCACTCACAAGGTAGGGGAATCCCTTCCTTTCCTTCTCTGCAACAACTCTGCCTCATCATTAAGATGTTGAGACTCAAAGCACGATGCAGCTTGATGAACTAGTTGTCACCATTTTGAATGATTGGTGTCAAGCTCCAGTTTCCTCCCACAGTCCAAAGATGTGTGGGTTAGGTGGATTGGCCATGCCAAATTGCCCCTTTGTGTCAGGGGGACTAGCTAGGGTAAATGCATGGAGTTATGAGAATAGGGCCTGGGTGTGTTGCAAATTCGATGGACCAAATGGCCTCCTTCTGCACTGTAGGATTCTATGAATCTATGAAATACCACAGCATGATTTATCTCCCTCCTGGGAGGTAGTTACAGTTGTTGCAGTCCTGAAACTGGGGTGGGAAGTCGGGGGAAGTTCTTTGTTCCTTGCCGGTGAGAATCTTGTTTTCCGATTCTCATGAGATTTAGTGTCCATGTCACCATTTGCGCTCACAGCGAATGCAGACGCAAAATCGCCCCTATGGCATTTTCAACCTTAAGAAGGGAAACTTCATCCTGTGGTTGAAAGATAGACCTGGTGGCTTCTAAAAGACTTTGTATGTTATGATAGTCAGCCTACTGTTAGATCTCATGGGCTTCCCACCACCTACTCATTCTCTTCCGGATTTTTCTTTGGGCATCAGCTTTGAGCTGTAGGAATGCTGCCTTCTTGACCTGTGACCTTGAGTGTTCTGTCAGTTAATAAAAGTTGCTTGATTTCATTCCAGGAGATCACGTATTTCAAAATAATATTCATCAAATCAGTCCTAGTAATGACGAAACTCAGATCCAATGGTCTGGGCACAGGAGTCTTGTCCAATTGACTTTATTCAATCCCACCATTCTGGAATTGAGTCAGGCGTGTGAAGGTTTTCTAGACTTTCATCAGCTGCACTCGGAATTCCTCACTCAGTCAGGCTGTTCATGGGCTGAGATATTCAGCTTTGTCCTCATGGATCTTTGGACCTTGCAATGTCTTTGTGCTCGGTGGATATTTATTGCCAATCAACCGAATCAATGATCTGCCCAGGAGGCATTAGTCCCTTGCATAGATCGAGTGATACAGACATCATCAACTTAGATCAGTTCTCTGAACAATTATATAATCCAGGTGGTACCGATGTGTTGATCTAGGAGGCCTCCATATTGTTTTGCTCTTCTGGTGGAAGATAGTGTTTGTTATAAATGAGGCCATGCTGAGCACACCTTGTCAGCAGGAGGACACCTTGCATGGACTTTTCTCTCCCCATTTTTCCAATGGTTGTGCTCCAGACATTGGAGTAAGCAAACCTGACATTAAGGTCCCCCAAAATGACATTTTTTTTCTTACTTTGGGATGGCTATGAGGACTTCATCAACATTAGAATAGAACTGTTCTTAAGATTTTCATCGGAGTTAAGGGTCAGGTCATAAGTCGGTAGCATATTGGTCATGGCAGAGCTGTAGGTGAAATGTCATGATGCTTTCTTTAATATGGTTGAGGAGTTCCGGTCATATATCCAGGATCCTATTTTGGATCACAAAGCATGTGCATGGACACAAGGCTTACTGCCAGCCTTTCCTTTCAAGTAAGGATTGGGTGAATATGTTGTAGGTTCATTTATCAATTCTAGGCATAGTTGAATCGATATACATGAGTATAAAGTTTCAAAACATCAGACCTGCAGAGCTCTGTCTGTGTGCCCTGCAGGAAACAAAAGATTTAAATGAAAACCGGATCACAGGACACACATTCTTCGAGTGATGTCATGCTGCAATCTCTTACAGGCATATTACAATATTTTCTAGCCACCTTCTTTCTTAAATAATTCAATGTGATAAAATTTTATGGTCATGGGTTGTCAGGTGATGTGAATTGATGCAAATTCTTATAGTTCTTTTCAACCATTCTTAAAACAACTGAAGAATCCACGGACATTTTGAAGAAATTAAAACATGTCCTTACTGTACTACTTCTGGCCAAAGGTCTTCAGACCAGTTCACATGCACAATAAATGATGCTCCAGTTTGTAGCAAGCAAGGGCTTGGTTGTCAGAACAGTTTAATGCTGAGCACAAGAGAAATGTCTCGGGAACCTTAACAAGATAGCAGTGTTCTCCATTGTAATGCTATTCATCAAGTGTTAATGTTATAACTCCCTATGCAATAAGTGAAGATGGCAAGTCCACAATTTAAATTATTTTTCCATGTAATGTAGTAATACTGCAAGTATGTGACAAATACCACAAATCTGTCTGTTACACAACATTTGTCATTATGACCTCTTCCTAAACTCCACTTAATTGTGCCGTGCATTTTACACTTCTGAACGTCTGTGCGGATGACCTCAGCCCCATTATGTCTATAAATTAATATCTCAAGATGAAATCTCTAACCACACAACCAGAATTCATAAAATGGCATTTATTAGTGCCATTGATCATTGAAAATAAATAATAGCCCTTATTCAAAAGTAGAATACCCCAGTTTTGAGACATCCTTACATTATTAATAATAAAAGCAGACAGAATATAAGCTTTAAACGGACTAATATAATGTTATTAATTAATTCAAGGGATGTGGGCATTGTTGGCTAGGCCAGCATTTATTGCCCATCCCTAATTGCCCGAGAGATGGTGATGGTGAGCTGTCTTCTTGAACCACTGCAGTCCTTGAGGTGTATGTACACCCACAGTGCTGTGGGGAAGGGAGCTCCAGGGTTTCGACCCACCAACAGTGAAGGAACGGCGAGTCAGGATGGTGTGTGGCTTGGAGGGGGACTTCCAGGTGGTGGTGTTCCCAAGTGACTGCTGCCTTTGTCTTTCTAGATGGCATTTGTGTGGTGCAAATGTTGTTTGCCATTTGTTAGCCCAGTGCTGGATATTGCCCAGGTCTTGCTGCACTAGGACAGTACCTGTGGAATGCTGAACATTGTGCAATCATCAGCAAACATCTCCACTTCTGACTTTATGATAGAAGAAAGGTCATTGAATGATGCAGTTGAAGATAGTTGGATCTGGGTCACTGCCCTGAGGAACTCCTGAAGTGATGTCCTACAACTGAGATATATGGCTCACCACTTTTCTCATCCTCACTGACTCTTTGTTGAGTGACTCTTTGTTGAGTACAGTAACACGGGTGTTATTTGGCTTCCAGTATCTCAGTCAAGTTTTCAGTGTTCATGTGGGAGCTCGACAATGGTCTGAATTTTTCAGATGCGTATGTTTCCCATCCCACCATCCGAAGAGTCATCTCCGTCATCTGCTCTGCAGCCATTTTATGCTTGAATGAGGGTCAATTGGCAACAGGCGAACTTCTGCTCTTCACTCGGGAGCAAGTGCCACCTCAGAAAGCTGCTTGCCCATCTGATTTTTCAGCAGTTCTCCAGTCCCTGTAAAGGCAAGGATTACAGTGGACAAAGAAGGAACTTCAGGAAGATGTCTGAGTCTAATCGTGAGATCAGAGGACAAGGTAAGATTAAGGGATACCAGGGTGGGGAGGGTAAGGAAGATCAAGGTGCACACTGTTTATGCTCAGGGTGTTGGAGGAATAGTTTGGTAGGGGGATGGAGGCCCAGCAGCCATCCTGGGGCAGCAGGGGGGCAGTGGGTGAATGCCCAAAATCAAAAGGGGCTTCTGATACGGATGCCCTGCCTCCCTTTCCATCCAATATCTAAGCCTTCTCAGGCTTCACCCATGCCAGGTAAGTCCTCCCACCAGCCTAAAAATTGAGGCTGGGAGAGAAACAACCCTTAAGTGGTCAGTAATTGGCCACTTAAGAGCTTCAATTTGGGCAAGGATGGCAAGCGAGGCCTTGCCTATCCCAGTGTAACATTACTGTGAAATCGAGGCAGAGAGGAACCAAGAGGGAATCCCATTCCTTCACGCACTCCCCCCACTCCGCCAACCGCCCCCCCCCACCCATCCCCCCTCACCTAAAGTCCTGCCAGTGGGGGTGCATGAGCTTCAGGCCAATGGCTGTTGATAGAATATGTGTACCCTAAGATCCATCAGAGCCATTCAATGATCCAGTTTCCAGCCCACCCCCCAGATGTCTACACCCAAAGAATATTTTTGCCTCGACCAGGAGGTTACAAAGCTGCACGGGCAGGAGGAATACTGGGACGGAGAGGAAGTGCCTAATCACAATGTCCCAGCCAGCATGACTATGGAGCTGGCTTGATGGATCAGTGGTCCTTTTCCTGCCAGTCAGTTTCACGTGATTGATTGTGGTTGGATTTGCTGGGCAGCTATCAGAAGTGCGAACCTTGACTGGTTTTCCCTGACAGTTTGGAGACTATCATTTTTGTGCTGTAACTGAGATCGGTTTACTCAGCCAGATTTGGAATAGAAACAGTGGTTTTGCTGCTGGATAAGTTTAGCTATTTGCTGAACTCTACTGCAGCAGGCAAAGTAATAAAATGTGTACATCTGTTTTCTCAACTTTTAAGCTAAATTTCTGCTCCTGTTTTGATCAGTGCAGACTCAAAGCACATCTGCCTGACAGCGCTGTTGAGTAGAACAGCTTGCCTTTAATGATCATCAGTGGGGATTATTAACAAAAATACAGATTGCTTTCCACTCTAAGATTAGTACGTGCATGAAATTGGCAGCGATACTACCTTCATTTAGATTTTATTTGCTAAACTGATGGTAACTCCAAATCAGCAATAATGTGTTTTTACTTGCACGCACCAGAATGCAAACCACATATAACAATCTCAATGTGGAACTCTGTTAAATCCCTTATCTTGCTATTTGACTGGATTGTGCTATTTCTCAAATAGCACAATCCAATGAGCATCGAATATAAGGGGATGTGGGAGTTAAATGTAAACCCAATCATAAGGTGCAGATAACCTCATTGAACAAATTTATTTTTACCCCATTTTTGGCTGATGACCACACTTGCCACTCCTGACCAAACTGCCTCTAATTACATCTGGGCCAGAATTATCCGGCCTTTCACGCTGGCGGGATTCTCCGGTCTTGCTGGCAGTGCATCCCCGCCCGCGGGTTTCCCACCTGCGTGGGCTGACGTAAATGGGAATTCCCACTGGCGGGACCAGAGAATCCCGCCGCTAGCAAACAGTGCGCCACCGCCCACTGGCGGGCAACACACAACTGGGAGGCCAGAGAATTTCATTTCTGATCTTGATATTGCCCATGTATACAGGAGTTTGGGAATATTCTCATCCCGCCATATTTCAAGTGAAATTCTTGTTGCGGTTCACACAATGCTGGTGTTGAAAACAATTGCTTTCACCTTGAGTGAAATGGAAATGGCGCACAGTGGTTAGCACTGCTCCCCCACAGCCCCAAGGACCCAGGTTCAATTCCTGGCTTGGGTCACTGTCTGTGTGGAGTCTGTACATTCTCCCCATGTCTGCGTGGGTTTCCTCCGGGTGCTCCAGTTTTCTCCCACGCTCCAAAGATGTGCTGGTTAGGTTGATAGGCCATGCTAAATTGACCCTTAGTGTGCAGGTTAGGTTGATTGGGCATGCTAAATTGCCCCTTAGTGTCAGGAGGACTAGCAGGGTAAATACATGGGGGTACGGGGATAAGGCCTGGGTAGGATTATTGTTGGTGCAGGTTTGATGGGCCAAATGGCCTCCTCCTGCACTGTAGGAATTCTATGAAACAACTACAATGTAAAGGAATGGCATCTATTTATCATTCATATTTCAGAAAAGTCAGGGGTTGATTCTCAGCCTTTTGGCCAAGATCAAGTCCAATGCCTTTTAATGTTAGCTTGGATCTTGTTTGTTTCTCGTGTGGGTTCCATGATTTGGATTCAATTTGAATTGTTTTTTGGAGCAAGAAAGGAGATGTATCAAAGGACTTGCCCTGTCCACCCTGCGCATTGGCTTTGTAACTTTAAGAAAGAAATAACATTTTTAAAATAATCAAGCCAAAGATCAGGTTTATGCCTTTTCTTGTCAGCTTGGATCTTCGATGTCTCTCTTGTGGGGGCCATGAGTTGGTTTCAATTTGAATTGGTTTTTGGAGCAAGCAAGGAGATGGATTAAGGGTTGCCCTGTCCGTTGGGTGCATTAGCTTTGTGATGGAGTGAAATAAAAATAAAAATCTGGAAAAGAAAAAGAAAACTCAGGAATGAGAAAAACCAATAAAATCCAGTAAAACTTTTGCATCTTAATACTTACGTAATTATATCCAATTGTCATTTTGAACAGCTTAATGTATTAATTTTTATTGCATGATTTATGGATTATTCCAAACATCTGTTACATTTTCAACATTTTTTTCCTTATTTCCAATTTATTTTCTCTTATTATATTTTCCTTACTTGTATCAACAAACTTATCAAAGTAATTTATTATTTAATATACTTTGATGAGGTGACCCTTTCTAAACCTCGAATGTTTCTTCATAGAATCATAGAAACCCTACAGTGCAGAAGGAGGCCATTCAGCCGATCAAGTCAGCACCGCCAGCAATCCCACCCCAGGCCCTATCCCCGTAACCCCACATATTTACCCCGCTAATCCCTCTGACCTACATATTCTGGGACACTAAGGGGCAACTTAGCCTATCCACCTAACCCGCACATTGTTGGACTGTGGGAGGAAACCGGAGCACCCGGAGGAAACCACACAGACACGAGGAGAACGTGCAAACTCCACACAGACAATGACCTAAGCCGGGAATTGAATACAGGTCCCTGGAGCTGTGAGGCAGCAGTGCTAACCACTGTGCCACCGTGCCGCCCTATAACTTATTCCTTTTTTGGAGGGGATCAGTTTTGTTACTCTTTTCTGTACTGAAACAATTTTTTGGTGTGGTGACCCAGACTGTTTGCCAAGAATTTCCTATTTGGATGTAAATGGTAATCCAGGCAAGTTGGGTTCAAAATCATGCTAGCTTCAAGAAAGGTTGTGCTAGTTTTAAGAAATGTTTTCTTTCCCCACTGTTCTTACTCAAATTCATATACATAGCACTGAATGTAAAATCTTCAATGATCCAGCACAATCTGGAAGCATTTCAGAGTGTCAATTAAAAAAAACCACACTTTCATTAAAGAAAGTTCCTTGATTATGGGCGGCACATCATAAGGGGAGGCGGTGGCCCAGTGGTATTGTCACTGGATTATGAATCCAGACACTCAGCGAATGTTCTTGGGACCCAGGTTCAAATCCCAACATGGCAGGGGTGGAAATTAAATTCAATAAAAAATATCTGGACTTAAGAATCCACTGATGACCATGGAACCATTGGCGTTAGGAACAAAAGGGTTGTAAGGGAAAAAATCGGACCTCTCAGGGACAAAAGTGGGGACTTATGCTTGGAGCCCAAAGAGGTAGGGGAGATCCTAAATGAATACTTTGCGTCGGTATTCACTAAGGAGAGGGATGTGTTGACTGGGAGTGTCTCGGAGGGGAGTGTTGAACCGTTGGAGAAAATCTCCATTACAAAGGAGGAAGTGTTAGGTTTGTTAGAGAATATAAAGACTGACAAATCCCCAGGGCCTGATGGAATCTATCCAAGGCTGCTCAGGGAGACGAGAGGTGAAATAGTTGGGCCTCTGACGCAAATCTTTGTCTCGTCACTGGACACAGGTGAGGTCCCAGAGGATTGGAGGATAGCCAATGTGGTCCCGTTATTTAAGAAGGGTAGGAAGGATAACCCGGGTAATTATAGGCCGGTGAGCTTGACGTCCGTGGTGGGGAAGTTGTTGGAGAAGATTCTTAAAGATAGGATGTATGCGCATTTAGAAAGGAATAAACTCATTAACGATAGTCAACATGGTTTTGTGAGAGGGAGGTCATGCCTCACGAACCTGGTGGTGTTTTTTGAAGAAGTGACCAAAATGATTGACGAAGGAAGGGCCGTGGATGTTGTCTATATGGACTTTAGTAAAGCGTTTGACAAAGTCCCTCATGGTAGGCTAGTGAAAAAGGTTGGATCCCATGGGATAAAGGGGGAGGTGGCTAGATGGGTGGAGAACTGGCTTGGTCATAGAAGACAGAGGGTGGTAGTGGAAGGGTCTTTTTCCGGCTGGAGGCCTGTGACTAGTGGTGTACCGCAGGGCTCTGTATTGGGACCTCTGCTGTTTGTGATTTATATAAATGATCTGGAAGAAGGAGTAACTGGGGTGATCAGTAAGTTTGCGGACGACACAAAACTGGCAGGACTTGCAGATAGTGAGGAACATTGTCAGAGGCTACAGAAGGATATAGATAGGCTGGAAATTTGGGCAAGGAAATGGCAGATGGAGTTCAATCCTGATAAATGCGAAGTGATGCATTTTGGTGGGAATAATGTAGGGAGGAGCTACACGATAAATGGAAGAACCATAAAGGGTGTAGAGACGCAGAGGGACCTGGGTGTGCAAGTCCACAGATCTTTGAAGGTGACGTCACAGGTGGAGAAGGTGGTGAAGAAGGCATATGGCATGCTTGCCTTTATAGGACGGGGCATAGAGTATAAAAGTTGGGGTCTGATGTTGCAGATGTATAGAACGTTGGTTCGGCCGCATTTGGAATACTGCGTCCAGTTCTGGTCGCCACACTACCAGAAGGACGTGGAGGCTTTGGAGAGAGTACAGAGGAGGTTTACCAGGATGTTGCCTGGTATGGAGGGGCTTGGTTATGAGGAGAGATTGGGGAAACTGGGGTTGTTCTCCTTGGAAAGACGGAGGATGAGGGGAGACTTAATAGAGGTGTATAAAATTATGAAAGGCATAGATAGGGTGAACGGTGGGAAGCTTTTCCCCGGGTCGGTGGTGACGTTCACGAGGGGTCATAGGTTCAAGGTGAAGGGGGGGAGGTTTAACACAGATATCAGAAGGACATATTTCACACAGAGGGTCGTGGGGGCCTGGAATGTGTTGCCGGGCAAGGTGGTGGAGGCGGACACACTGGGAACGTTTAAGACTTATCTAGACAGCTATATGAACGGAGTGGGAATGGAGGGATACAAAAGAGTGATCTAGTTTGGACCAGGGAGCGGCGCGGGCTAATTGTTCCTGGTTTCTCGTTTCAAGGCTTCATTCTACGATCATCTTGCTGGTGCCAGTACAGAGTGATACTGCGGATAGTTGGGAACCTGTCTCGGGGGCAGGGGATTCATATGGTGTTCGTGGAAGTGGAAATGACTAGGGTTGGGAAGCATTTTCCGATCGGGGCCATTGTGATCTCCTGGACTCGTTTCGATCGCCTCAGGGGGTCGGAGAGGAATTTCCCAGATTTTTTTTTCCCCATATTGGCCCTGGGGTTTTTCACTCTGGGTTTTCGCCTCTCCCTGGAGATCACATGGTCTGGAATGGGGGGGTGGGGGTAAGTTAATAGGTTGTAATGAACAAAGCATCGTAGCTGTGAGGGACAGCTCGGTGGATAGGATATTGGTATGTAGATAGGCTGGAAAATTGGGTGGGGATCCTGGATTCAGGATTCAATCCTGGACTGGGGAGCGGCGCGGGCTTGGAGGGCCGAAGGGCCTGTTCCTGTGCTGTATTGTTCTTTGTTCTTTGTTCTTTGTTTGCCGGAAACACCAAACTGGTTCGCTAATGTACTTTAGGGAAGGAAATCTGCTGTCCTTACCTGGTCTGGTTTACATGTCATTCCAGAGCCACAGCAATGTGGTTGACTCTCAACTGCCCTCGTGCAACTAGGGATGGACACAAAATGCTGGCGAGCCAGCGATGCCCATGTCACGTGAATGAAACAAAAACAGTGGTACAGTGGTTAGCACTGCTGCCTCACAGCGCCAGGGACCTGGGTTCAATTCCAGCATCGGGTGACTGTCAGTGTGGTGTTTGCACATTCTCCCCATGTCTGCGTCTCCCGTCCTCTGGGAGTGGTTCCCTCCAGGGGAGTTCACTATTGCTCCTCACTGATGGGAAACAGGTGGCCTGACCCTGCTGGGGGGGGAACAGAGGGCATTGAGCCGCTCCTCCCTAATGGGAAGTTGGAGGTAAGGGGGTATCCCATTGGGCAATGCCAGCCAGGGTGCCAGGCTGGCACAGCCAAAGGAGCAAACTGGCACTGTCCAAGGCGCACCTTGGCACTGCCCACCAGGAATCGGGGAGTGCCAATGGGATGGGGCCAAAGAGGGGCAGGGCTGACTGGGGGCAGGGCCAAAGGTGTGTGGATTAAGTTGATTGGCAATGCTAAATTGTCCCTTAGTGTCAGGGGATTAGCAGGGCAAATATGTGGGGTTATGGGAATAACCTGGGGGGATTGTGGTCAATGCTGACTTCATGGGCCGAATGGCTCCTTCTGTACAGTAGGGATCCTATGATTCTATGATTCTATTGGGGGCGATCAATGGAGGGGAACTCGTTTCTCTCTGGTAGTATTGCCCATACCTAGAGGTTCCCTTCCATCCCTTCTCTCCAGCTGTGTCGCCCATGCCATGGTGCTATAAGCAAACCACAAAGAAGCTGCTGTGAAGACTTGCCTGTGACCACCCCCCCGTGCCCCTCTCCCCCCTTTCCCCACCTCCCCACCCCCCTCTCCCCCACCCCCTCTCAACAGAACCCACAAAGCCACATATTTGATGACACTCTGCACCATGGGGAAGACTGCAATCCTGGCAGACTATTGTGCACACTCTATTGTGGTATACCTTTAAAGGGGTATACCTAAAACGACTGTGCATCACCAGAAAGGATATGATGGATATAGTCATGTCATCACTGGGCAGAAGACCGGAGCAGTCCTCGAGATTAAAACTAGCTTCACAGATATTGTTGTATATTGTTGTTATCTCTTCAAATAAAAGAAACCACCTAATTGAATTACTCATCTTCTTTGTGTAGTTGACATTTTTGTCTGAGGTGGAAAACACAACATGGCGACACGGGTTGCGGGGGGTTGCATGAGGTGGTGGGAGGGCAACCACCATTCTTGATAGAGCCAGGAACAAGAATGCATTGAATGGCAGCCTCCAAAACAACTTGCAGAAGGCTTGAAAAGAACTTCAACACCAATCGGGATGTGTTTCAAACAGAAGCCTGAAGTTTACGTTCAAAAGCCAGTCGCGTGCCCAACTCGAACGCACATAAAATTGTGCAAAACGACCCAGGTATCCGTCCACATGTGTGCAATATTGAGGTGAGTGGGCACACATGGGATTTGGAGCTGCACCTGTCGAAATTTGAAGGGCTAATTATGGTCACTCAAAACCCTATTAAAGATTTTACATTGCCTGTGCGATTTTGCACTTGCTGCGCAGGAAAAAAGGACAGGCGGACATTGTGGTTTTATTAAATTGCCATTCCAAGAGCAGGAAAGGGCCCTTCAGGCACAAGAACTTTCATTTTATTTGTGATTTGGCTGCTGTCATATTTCTGTGTTATGCCAGATTTCCTTTTGATTGCGGTCGCTTTCTGTGCGAAGTCACCGAAAAATCTGCCCAAGTTTCAACAAAATAATCAGATTCTACAAAAGACATTGGCCTTGAAAGTCCATGGCCAATTGGCATATTGCCATTTTAATTATATGTTGAGCTGAGGGTGGGGTGTGCGGAACATTCCATCTATATCCTTTTACAGCCCAAGACACTAAGCCTCACTATTAACCACCTGGCCAATCTTTGTGTCATCCACAAACTTGCTCATTTTATCCCCCACATAATCATCTATGTCATTTATATAAATGACAAATAATAAGGAACGCAACACAGATCCATGTGGTATGCCACCGGATACTGGCTTCCAGCCACTAAAGCAGACTTCTGTCATCACCCTCTCCTACAACAGAACCAATTTTGAATCCACTTTATCCACTGCATCCCATGTGCATTTACCTTCTTTACAAGTCTCCATGTGGGACCTTGTCAAAGGCTTTGCTGAAATCCATATAGACTACATCGACTGCTCTACCCTCATCTAGACACTTGGGTCAGGTTTTTCTGACCACGCTCGCCCTAAAACCGGAAAATCCCAGCCAAGGTCAATGGACCTATCCTTAGTCTGCCCCTCGCCCGCTCCAATTCCCCTGGTGGGTGGGATGGTAAAGTTCATTCCCTGGTCACCTCCTCAAAAAATTCAATCAAATTTGTTAGGCATAACCTCCCTCTGACGAAGCCATGCTGACTATCCCTAATCAAGCATTGCCTCTCCAATTGGAGATAGATGCTCTTCTTCAGAAATTTCTCCAAGTTTCCCTACCACTGATCTGTAGTTCCCTGGTTTATCTCTACAACCCTTCTTAAATAGCAGAACCACATTGGCTGTTCTTCAGCCATCTGGCACCTCCCCCATCGCCAAAGAGGAACTGAAAATTTGGGTCAGAGCCCCTGCAATCTCATCCCTTGCCTCCCACAAGCAGCTTAGGGCACAATTCATCTGGACCTGGAGATTTATCCACTTTTAAGGCTACCACCACCTCCAATACCTTGTCCTTCCCTATGTCAATTTACTCAAGAACCTCACAACCTCTCTCTCTGAATTCCATACCATCGTCCTCATTCTTTTGGGTGAAGATGATTGTGAAGTATTCATTCAACACTCTACCAATGTCCTCTGGCTCCATCCACAGATTGCCCCCTTGGTCCCTAATGGATCCCTTAAAATAAATACCCTTTATCTGTAAGGGAGATCATCAAACATGTTTGATGGGTTTAAAAGTCATTGACTGAAGGCCAATCGGCACTTCAATTCTATGATCCTGCACAGGAAATTATGTTCGAGTTTGATGAATCACAAAAAGCCTTAGAGAATACGTCCGACAAAAAGGGAAGCCTATCGATTTTGCTTCCAAGAATCTACAGACATCCCACACCAATGATTCAAATATTGAATGGGAAACATTAACCTTGGCTTTTGGAATCCAGTGTTTCCACCTATGGAAAAACATGGAAACTGACCATAAACTGTTCAACATGATCTGATGCAAGTCGTTTTCTAGTGCACCACCCAGATTATAGCATTTATTCATCAAAATGCAAGGCTGAAACTGTGAAATATGCGACAAGTCAGAGAATTCCGTGGTCACTTCTCGTACTTTAAGTCACTTACCCAACACGTCTAAAACGGCAGATATTTATTTCGATCTGCAAATAGATTTCATTGATATTAAGGCAAAGACATCCTACATGTTTAATATTTATTTATAATTGTCACAAGAAGGCTTACATTAACACTGCAATGAAATTACAGTGAAAATCCCCTAGTCGCCATACTCTGGGGCCTGTTTGGGTACATTGAGGGAGAATTTAGCATGGTCAATACACCTAACCAGCACATCTTTCAGACTGTGGGAGGAAATCGGAGCACCCGGAGGAAACCCACGCAGACACGGGGAGAATGTACAAACTCCACACAGTCACCTGAGGCTGGAATTGAACCCAGGTCCCTTGTGCTGTGAAGTAGTAGTGCTAACTAATGTGCCACTGTGCTGCTGTACATACGAGCTCATGAGTTTCAGGCAGTATACATGTCAGCAACTGCAACAAAAAAAAAATCAATGGTCCAGTATTGCAACAATAATCGAAGACCATGATTGGAAGGAGGCCAAAGCCCTTCCAAGACCTTTCAGAGGTTCTAAGAGCATTTTTAGCCTTCTAGAGATGAACTTGTGATACCATGAGGTGTTGGGGAGCGACCAAGCATGTATTTATTAGACAATCCCTTAGTCCTGACATCTTGCAGTAATTGCATCAAGTGATATCAACACGGGTTGCATGTTTAAAATGGTGGGTGAAGTGCCAATCAAGTGGGCTTCTCTTTCCTGGATGGTGTCAAACTTCTTGAGTCTTATTGAAGCTGAACTCATCAAGGGAACTGTATTACACGCCTCCTGGACAGGCTTTGGGGAGTCAGGAGGAGGGCTACACTGTGCAGCCTCTGCCTGCTCTTGGAGCCATAGGAGGCTATTCTCCAACTTTGCCGCGCCTGGCGCAGATCGCGCTGGTTCCGGTGAATAGCATGTGGCCCTAAAAATCCATTTCGCACCCGGTGACAAACAGTTTGCGATTCTCCAGGACCCTTTCTAATGGCCTGAGACCAATTAGCCTATTTAAAATAATATTTAAATATGCGTGGCCGTTCAACTCCCAGTGCACAGAATTCTCCGGCCTTCGGGCAAGGCGCGATAATAGCGAGAATCACTACTGGTCTCCGCCAGCAGAAACATGGCGCAATGGTCATGCTGGGGGGGGTGGTGGGGGTAGGGGGGAGGGCTTTGAGGACATTGAAACCCCCGGGTGGTTGGGGGCATGGCTGGGCAGTGTCCATCAGACACCTGGGGAGTGCCAGTTGGGCACTGTCAGTCTGCCAGGGGCAGTACTGAGTTGGTGGGGCCTGATGAGGGCGATGACGGTTATGACGGGGGTGCATGATGGGGGTCGGGTTGGGTGGGGCGGGGGGGGGGGGGGGGGGCATGTCAGGGATCATTATGGGGGACACTTCGGTCAGGCCCCGAAGCTGCGAACTTGGTGACACATGTCGGGGTGGGGGCATGTGCAGATGATGAAAGTGGGTTCCGATGTCTGTGGGGGGTGGGGGGGGGGGGGTGGGAGGGGGTGCACTAAGAGTGCACTGAGAGATTGGGGTGCCCTTGCAAAACAGTGCCCAAGTGTTCTGAAGCCAGGCTCAACAGTGTATTTAGCCCCCACTCCCCCTGGTACTGACGCAAAAATCCCAACTTTCCCAAAAAAGTGACCGAGTGTGGGAGAATGTGGTGCAAAGTGCGCCTGAGAGACCAGTGCTGAATCCCCCACGACCATAATTGGCTGGGTTAGATTTGTCCTCCTTTTTGTGGACAGGACATACCTGGGCAATTTTCCACATTGCTGGACAGATGAGGTTGTGGCTGTATTGGAGCAGTTTGGCTAAGGGCACAGCTAGCTCTGGAGCACAAGTCTTGCAGTACTATTGCTGGAATGTTGTCAAGGCCTATCGCCTTTGCAGTATCCAGTGCCTTCAACCATTTCACATCACATGGAGAGAATCGAATAGGCTGAAGAATGGCATCTGTGATGCTTGAGACTTCAGAATAGGACTGAGATGGATTACTCACTTGGCACTTCCGGCTGAAAATGCTTCAACCTTGTCTCTTGTACTGATGTGCTGGGCTCCCCCATTAATGAGGATGGGGATATTTGTGGAGCCTCCTCCTTCACCAAGATGTTGAAATATCCACCACAATTCACAGCTGGATGTGGCAGAGCTTAGACCTGATTCATTGGTTTGGTATTGCTTAGCTGTGTCTACTGCGTGCTCTTTTCGCTGTTTGACACACAAGTTCTGTTTTGTAGCTTCACCAGCTTGGACCAAGTGATCACCTGAGAACATGATGACATGACTACAAAGGAGGTCACATGGTGGGAGTGCGCAGCTTATCCCAGGAGCGCGGGCAGAGCACAAGTGGTGTATGTAACTGTTGAGCTCAGGAATAAACTACCTTTGTTGGAAATCCTTGATGTTGGTCATTTAAGGAACCCACAACATTTTACAGCCAGTTTGACACGGCATTTTTAGGTATGCCTGGAGCTGCTCCTAGCATGTCTTCCTGCCCTTTTCATATAACCAGTGTTGATGCCCTGGCTTGATGGAAATGCTAGAGTGAGGGAATATGTTTGGCCATGAGATTGTGGTTGAGTACAATACTGCTGATGCCCACAGTGCCTCACAGATTCCTAGTTTTGAGTTGCTAGTATCCTCAATATGAAGATGGGACATGTCTCCACGAGGACTATCGGGTGGTCACTTCTAACACTGCTGTCTTGGACCAGGTGTATCTGCAACAGAAAGGTGGTTGGTGAGGAAAAAAAATCAGGTATGTTTTCCCCTCTAGTTAGTTCTGTTACCACTTTCCACAGACCCAGTCTAGCAGCTTTGTCCTTTCGGAATTTGCAAGCTTGGTTGGTAATGGTATTACCAAGCCAATCTTTGTGATGGACATTGAAATGCCTCACCCACGTGCATTGTGTGCCCTTCCCACCATCAATGCTTCCTCCAAGTGGGGCTCAACATGGAGGAGTACTGATTCATCAGCTGAGGGGAGCAGGGGGGATGCATGGCATGGGTGGGGGTGGGGTGGAGGTGGTGGTGGCTGTAGGTGGCAATCAGCAGGGCTGGGGTGGGTTTGCTATTGTCATACCAAATTTGTTAACTGAATGTAAATTCTACCAGCTGCTGTGGTGGGATTTTAACCCATTTTCTCAGAGCATTAGCCTCAGGTATTAGTCTGGCAATGTTACCACTGTCCAGCTGCCTTTCCCTAAAGCTGGTAATCCTACTGAGGGTACTAATGTACTGTTTTCTGGGATAATATGAATGCATTGTAAAATAATCTAGACTCTATTTAGTCTCTTGTACTTCACTGCTGAAGTACTGTATGAATTAATATGAAGTGTACTGACCTGAAGAATAGAATACCAAAAGTGCTTCCAGACACAGATGCAAAGGTGTTAACATGTGAAGTGTGAAGAGCACCACAAAGGATTCAACACAATGAACATTTATATAATCCAGTTAAAGCTGCAAAATGGTGAACGACAGCAGCTCCAAATTAACCCCAATTACACTCAAATGTTTTGCATCAACCGAAAGAAGGTGGAAGCAAAGCACTTCAAACAAATAAAAATATCGTTCACCTAACTGATGCTTTCAGTTGGATGAAGAGCATTAACATGAGTAATGGAATAATAGATCAAAACAACAGGTATAAATGCAGGCCGTATAATACTTACATTTTAGAAGGAACAGTGACGAAAGGCAGGATAAGATCAACGGTGCAATTTCAAATTGGGTACAGGAACAAAGAGACTTTGGAGATCACATACAAATACCTTTGAAGGTAGCAAGACAAAATAAAATAGACTGAATCATGGGGCATGGAAGCAAGGAAGTTCGGCTAATCTTTATCAATCACTTGTTCAGCCTTATTTGATTTTGATTTGTTTTGATTTTATCTGATTTATTATTGTCACATGTACTAGTATACAGTGAAAAGTATTGTTTCTTGCACGCTATACAGACAAAACATACCGTCCATAGAGAAGGAAACGAGACAGTGCAGAATGTAATGTTACAGCCATAGCTAGGGTGTAGAGAAAGATCAACTTAATGTGAGGTAATCTTGAGTATGGTATACAGTGTTCATCACTACACTTTAGAACTGATCATGCATGACATCTTGGACAGTGTGTGGTTTTCATAGAGGTGTTCAAATTCTGATAGAGTAGATGTGGATAAACTATTTCCCCGAGCAGGGGGTCCGTTGCCAAAGTTAACTGCAGAGGTTAATACTCAATTATGGATTTTTGCTGGGGCTCTGAGCAATATGGTTGCTTGGCTGATAAGGGAAAGGAATGTCTCTGTTTCCACCTGCATCACCATCATCCTCTGTTGCTTTCTCTCTCTGTCCCTGTTCCTCTCTCTGTGCCTGTACATTGCTTTGGTCTATAAGGAGGACACATCGTAGCACTCACAAAGCACCCCTGAACTTTGAACAGCGACATGCAAATGTAATCATGCCCTTCAATTATAAGTCCCTTTGTTATATCAAACAAAAGTGTCTGAAGAAGGGAAATTGGTGTCTCTCTCTCTCTGCAGGATCTCATTGAAGATGCAGGGCAGAAACACTGACATTGCCATCTATGCAATGAAGGAAGAGTAAATATATTTATAAATGTGAGTACATTTACCTCTCCTGATGCCAGCAAGCATCCCATGTGTAAATATAATGCAAGAATAGGGAGGTGCGAGTACACTTAAATAAACAAGTATGCAGCTGAGCCATTTGTTTAAGTGCTGATTTTGACACTAAGAAAATCAAGGTAAATGGGCATGGGAGGGGATGGGGGTGTAAGAAAATCAAAGATCAGCCATGATCTTATTGAATGGTTTAGCAGGCTTTTGGGGCTGTATGACCAGCTCCTATTTCTTAAACAAATGATGCCATTCAGAAAAAACAAGGATGAAAGACAGAAATTGGCGAGTTTGTTACCTTGGCAGTCATTGAACTTGATTCGGCACGGTTTTGTCATCCTAAGAATGAGGGAAATGATGGTCATTGCCCTCCAGGTGGAATGACGTAGGTTCCTAGTCAGTGATGTTTGTGGATCCAGGGGTGAAATTTTACGGCCCCTCCCGCCAGTGGGATTTTCTAGTCTTGCTAAAGTCATTGGATTTTTGAATGTCTCGCTGCATTTTCCAGCTTCCCTTCTGTGTAAAATATCACCCCAGGACTCTGCGCATTCTTCTGTCAATCTCATTAATGAAAGCTTAAATATCTTCATCAGTTCAATTGCAGATCATGCTCCTTGTTGTAGCTCTGTCCTGCTGTCCTGTGAGCACAGATGGCATTTGACTGCCGGTAATGTTGCCAAAATATAATTAAGATATTGGCGAGAAATGCAGTGAAGAATTTGAGAGGGAAGCAGCATTTGTGATTTACATATTTGTTTCCTAGAGTGCTGCTGGAGAAAACAGGTTGACCGTATTTTTAAAAAGCTGCACAGAAATTTCTCAGAGGCTCAACTGCTTACCAAGTTCCACTTGGTTTTTAATTCAGAGGCAGAATGAACACATTTTTGGAAAGTGCAGCATTGATGTAAGTGTCGTTAGCAAAACTCTGGGGCTTGATTTTGGATAATGAAAATTCAGGTTGACAGCAATATAACTGAAATGGATTCACAGGATCTATTCTCAATGAACTACGGCGGAACAGTAGCATGAGTGGCATGGTGGCATAGTGGTTAGCATTGCTGCCTCGCAGTGCCAGGGACCTGGGTTTGATTCTCAGCTTGGGTCACTGTCTGTGCGGAGTCTGCATGTTCTCCCCCCGTCTGCATCCTCTTGATGCTCTGATTTCCTCCCACAGCCCGAAAGACATGCTGATTAGGTGCATTGGTCATGCTAAATTCTCTCTGTGTACCCAAACAGGTGCGGAGTATGGCGGCTAGGGGATTTTCACAGTAACTTCATTGCAGTGTTAATATAAGCCTACTTGTGACACTCATACAAAAAACCTTTGCCATAGTCTATCAGTTTCACAGTGGACTAGAGATTATATAATTATCAGAAATGTACATTCTTCTGCAACTTTATTTAGGGTATTCAGCTCACTCAATCAAACTTCAAAACATGCCATTTTATTAAAACATAAACAGTAACTCTTAGAGATAAATACTAAGTTAAGTAAAATGATTAGGCTGAAGAGGAATGGCATTGTCTGTGTATCAATAAAAAATCAGAACCTATTAACAATTCAGCAATATTAAAGGAGTCAACTGTGCATATGACAGACAGAGCAATGGAAGAGGCATTCCCAAAATGAGAGACATCACATCCCCTACAAGATGCAGACATTGCGTCTGACAGATAATGAGACTGGTGTGTTAGTGAAGGCTATAGGTTAACAGCAGTGGATGGAAACATTGTCATTGTTATTCCTGTGACAGAATATAGGGATTTCTCATTTAATGTCCCAGTATGTTCTAGAAAAGTGCAACTTGGAGGAAACCATGTTACGTGGATCAGATTTCCCCATAAGAATTGATACTTAAGCCGGAGTTAGGTGTTTTTGGCCATTTTGTATTGGAAAAAAAACATTGGGCGAAATTTTCTCAAAAAATAGGCAAAGCCGCCAGCCCCAAAGGCGGCTTTCCCCAATGCAAAGGCATTTTGGGGGTATATTTCCACAGTGCTTTTAGTCATCATGTTTGCTAGAGTAGGTGGTAGCGGCTAAGGAAAATGAAGGTGAAGGGGTTTTTTTTATTTGATTTGATTCATTATTGTCCCTCGTATTAACATACAGTGAAAAGCATTATTTCTTGCGCGCTATACAGACAAAGCATACCATTCATCGAGAAGGAAACGAGAGAGTGCAGAATGTAGTGTTACAGTCATAGTTAGGGTGTAGAGAAAGATCAAATTAATGCAAGGTAGGTCCATTCCAAAATCTGACGCAAGCAGGGGAGAAGCTGTTCTTGAGTCGGTTGGTACATAACCTCAGACTTTTGTATAATTTTCCCGACGGAAGAAGGTGGAAGAGAGTATGTCCGGGATGCATGGGGTCCTTAATTATGCTGGCTGCTTTGTCGAGGCAGCAGGAAGTATAGACAGAATCAATGGATGGGAGATTGGTTTGCGTGATGGATTGGGCTACATTCACGACTTTTTGTCATTTCTTGCAGTCTTGGGCAGAGCAGGAACCATACCAAGCTGTGAGGCAAGCAGAAAGAATGCTTTCTATGATGCATCTGTAAATGTTGGTGAGAGTCGTAGCTGACATGCCAAATTTCCTTAGTGTTCTGAGAAAGTAGAGGCATTGGTGGGCTTTCTTAACTATAGTGTCGGCCTGGGGGGATCAGGACAGGTTGTTGGTGATCTGGAGACCTAAAAACTTGAAGCTCTCAACTCTTTCTACTTCATCCCCATTGATGTAGACAGGGGCATGTTCTCCTTTACCCTTCCTGAAGTGGAGAAAATGGTGCTGGGGAAGGCAGTGTTACTGCATTTGTAAAAGGATCCTGTTTCTTTAATAGAATCATAAAAGTCCTACAGAAAGAGGCCATTTGGCCCATCAAGCCGACACTGACAACAATCCCACCCATGCCTTATCCCCTTAACCCTGCTAAACCTTCTTGACACTAAAGGACAACTTAACATGGCCAATCCAAGTCAGCCCACAGAAAGCGACTGGCCCGGATGGGGTACCCAGATGAGCACTCAGATCCTGTGTGGACCAGCTGGCGGGGTATTCACAGACATCTTTAACCTTTCTTTTCACCAATCTGAGATCCTTATCTGTTTCAAAAGATGACCAGGCAGCTTGCCTTAATGATTAATGTCCGGTGGCTCTAATATCCATCATTATGAAGTGCTTTGAAAGGTTAGTCATGGCACAAATCAATTCTGGTCTCCCAGATTGCCTGGACTCACTACAGTTTGCCTATCACTGCAACAGGTCCACAGCAGATGCCGTCTCCCTGGCACTATACTCAACCAGGGAACACCTAGATATCAAGGACACTGAGGTCAGACTCCTATTTATTGACTCCAGTTCAGCCTTCAACACCATGATTCCTACAAAACTCATCTCCAAACTCCATGGCCTGGGGCTTGGCTCCTCTGTCCCAGACTTCCTCACCCACAGACCACAATCAGTAAGGATAGGCAATAACACCTCCTCCAAGATTATCCTCAACACCAGCGCCCTGCAAGGTGCGTCCTCAGCCCCTTACTATACTCTTTATACACGTATGACTGTGTGGCTAAATTCCCCTCCAACTCGATTTTCAAGTTTGCTGATGATACCACCATAGTGGGTCAGATCTCAAATAATGATGAGATGGAGTACAGGAAAGAGAAAGAGAATCTGGTGAACTGGTGCAATGACAATAATCTCTCCCTTAATGTCAACAAAATGAAGAAGATAGTCATTGGCTTCAGGAAGCCTAGTGGAGGACATGCCCCTGTCTACGTCAACGGTGATGAATTGGAAATGGTCGAGAGCTTCAAGTTTCTAGGTGTCCAGATCACCAACAACCTGTCCTGGTCCCTTCATGCCGATGCTATAGTTAAAAAAAGCCCACCATAGAAACATAGAAACTAGAAGCAGGAGTAGGCCATATGGCCCTTCGAGTCTGCTCTGCAATTCATTTTGATCATGGCTGATCATCAAATTCAATATCCTGATCCCCTCTTCCCCCTATATCCCTTGATTCCTTTCACCCTCAACTACATTCTGTGGAAGTGAATTCCACACATTCACCCTCCTCTGGGTGGAGAAATTTCTCCTCACCTCAGTTCTAAAAAATTTACCCCATATCCTCATACTATGACCCCTAGTTCTGGAATCCCCTACCATTGGGAACATTCTTTCTGAATCTACCTGTCTAACCCTGTTAGAATTTTATACGTTTTTATGAGGTCCTCTCTCACTCTTCTAAACTCATGAATGTAATCCTAAACGACTTAAACTCTCGTCATATGATAGACCTGCCATCCCAGGAATCAGTCTGGGGAATCTTCGCCATACTCCCTCAAAAACAAGGATATCTTTCCTCAGATAATGACTCCAAAACTGCACACAATACTCCAGGTGTGGCTTCACCAATGCTCCATACAATTGTAGCATAATATCCCTTTCCCTACATATAAATCCTCTCGCTATGAAGGCCAACATACCATGTGCCTTTACTGCCTTCTGTACCTGCGTCTCTCCTTCCTCAGGAGACTAAGAAAATTTGGCATGCCCACTATGAATCTCACCAACTTTTACAGATGCACGATAGAAAGCATTCTTTCTTGTTGTATCACAGCTTGGTATGGCTCCTGCTCTGTCCGAGATGACAAGAAAATACAAAGGATCGTGAATGAAGCCCAGTCCATTACGCAAACCAGTCTCCCAATCATTGACTCTGTCTATACTTTCCAGTGCTTTAGAAAAGCAGTAGCAAAATCAAGGACCCCACACCCCTGGACATACTCTCTTCCACCTTCTTCCATCGGGAAATAGATACAGAAGTCTGAGGTCACGTACCAATTGACTCAAGAACAGCCTCTTCCCTGCTGCCATCAGACTTTTGAATGGACCTACCTAGTATTAAGTTGATCTTTCTCTACACCCTAGCTTTGACTGTAACACTACATTCTGCACCCTCTCCTTTCCTTCTCTGTGTATGGTATGCTTTGTCTGTATAGCACGCAAGAAACAATACTTTTCACTGTATGCTAATATTTGTGACAATAATAAATGCACTCTATCAACATAACCTGTTTATCTTTGGACTATGGGAGGAAACACATGCAGACATGGGGAGAATGTGTAAACTCCACACAGACAGTGACCCAAGGCCGGAATTGAACCCAGCTCCCTGGTGCTGTGAGGCAGCAGTGCTAACCACTGTACCACTGCACCGCAATGTTATAACAAAACAATATTGGCTGAGTCAATGTTAAGTGAGGAATTACTGTAGCTTGTTGAACTTTTGACACCAGTCTTCAGGGGGAAATAGGCAATTGTATATTCTTACTTGGTCAGTATCAATGGTTCATTTAAGGCATGTCTTTCCAGTAATCAATATATTTTACACAGATAACCAAAGGTTCCTGTGTTGCATACAGCATGACACTTAATAAAATGCTATTGTGATGGATCTCACGTAGAATGGGTTTTGTACACATGTATGGAAATTTAGCAGAAGTAAGCACTGAGCATTATAATATTCATGCTGAGGAATTGATTTCAGCAGTTAAGCAGGATTTCTCTATTTGAATAAATTCTTGCAAATACCTAAATTAATAGAAATTTTGGAGCACAAATGTGCGAGGATAACATTTCTGCTTTGATCTGAAAGTAATATTGGATCAGAGGTCAGCTACATTGGAGTAAGCGTGCAATAGCATGAATCAGTCTAAAACAGTGGGAGATGATTAAAACAGATGAATCTAAAGCAGATAGACAAGATTATTGTTATAAACAAGGAAAATGTATTAAACATTTGAATGCTAATATTAGATAACTGAATTTTAAAACATTGCTTTGAAAGGAAACACATCAATTTCTACTCTGCCACCTGTTGAAATACCTTCAGTTTAATAGCTCTGATTTTTGACACTACTTTAACCCAACCAGTAATTTTCCCCATTGACTTGTCATGTATTTGTTGGAACATGATTGGCATGAAATAGAGACTGAGAATTACATTGCCGTAATAAGTCAGTGATGTCATTGGTAGTGAGCAATTAATCATCATTCAGTTGGTTGTTAAGTGCTAAAATATATTGGCTTGAAACTGTGTGCCTTTGTATTAAAGCCATTTGTTAAATATATCATTATTTTTCATTATACCTGTCTCTAGTACCGTTTGATGTCGTGCAGACAATTTGTTCTTATTCCATTGCAAGAATTGAAAGCTTTATGTAAGGTGGTCCCGTGTCTGGCACAATCAATTGTGTAGATCTAAAACTGTGGGTTGCATCAACATTAATTAGAATGAACTTCTATGCTTTGTTACTGCACAATATACTGTACCATTAAAGGCAGAAAATAATACTATGTAATATTGTAAATCATAAACGGTTGTTAAAACTTACTCAGTTTCTACTTACAGTGCTCCTGCAGGAAAGGGTTAAAAAGGGAGAATGTTAATTGGGTTAATTCTAATTAGGATCATCCTCAGTAATTTGTTTAATTGATGCATTAGCCCGCAAGCAAAAATCCATTATTGTTGTGTTAAACTTTTGAAAATGTATTGTTACGGGAATCGAATGAAAAAGAACTTCCATCACTTATTAACCATTTATTGCTGACCCAGGCAGATACGCCCACATCCCTTGAGTTAAATTTTTAAACACTTGATGATTTTAATAAATTTCAGGCTGGTTTTCCACATTCTATAAACTTTGAGTTATCCAAAAGTCTGATATTTATCTGCTCAATTGCGTCAAGTCCCGTTCACCCATCTTCTGCTTTTCAAGTCTCTGTGTGCTCGCTAGCCTACACTGGCTCTCAGCTAAGCAACACCTCAAACTTAAAGTTCTCATCCTTCTTTTTGAATCCTATCATGGTCTTGTCAGCCCCATCCCACCCACCTTCCTACCTCTGTAATCTCTTCCAGCCCCACAACCTTCCAAGAATTTTGCCCTCCTCCAATTCTGGCCTCTTGAATACCCCTGATATTAATCGCTGTATCATTGATGGTCATGCTTTCAGCTCTGAAATTCCTCCCACAATCCCACCATCTCTCTACCTCAGTTCCTTGCTTAAGACACTCCTTAAAAACTATCCTTTTGACCAAGCTTTTGGCCATCTGCCCGACTTTTTCCTGATTACATTCCACGATTTGGAAGCATTGCAAACAAAGCGGAGGATACTGATAGATATCCAGAAGACATATTGGGCAGAACTTCCTAAAAATGCACAGAGCATTGGTTCAGGCGAGTAAACCAGTGTGAAGGGCACCCTCCACCACTGCGCAAATATCGAGTGACATCCCTCCCCACACCATCCCATCATTGGAGCACTCCAAGGCATTGCCCTCCCCCTCCCCCTCCCCACAGATATCGGAGCACAGCACCCACTCACAAACATTGGAACTCTCTTCCCTGGGTTGACACTGCCAGGGTGGCACCAGGGTATCCGGGTGTCAGTGTCACAGCACTGCCCAGCCATTTCCTTCACCAAACGGGGGCTATGTTTATCTGTACACCCCTGGCATGGTCATCACTACTGGTTTATGTTTTTGAAATCCAACAGTGATTGGCGCCAGTGTGGCGTCATGCCGGCAAGGAGGGAAGATGCGTCATGGATGGACTGTACAGCATCAAGCCCGTTAAGTATACGTTAATATGCTGAAATTCATGGAATCAGGTTTATGTCACCGGCGGCGGGCAGGGGGCCGGGGGAGCGCGGGAGGGGAGGAGGGAGGTGGGGGTCGGTGGGGAAGATTTCAAATTGCAATCTCACCAGCACAATTCCTGTTTTTGGCCACTCAAGATTTAGCGGCAATTAATGTTTTGCACCTGCGATCAACAGGGTTAGCTAAATCACAGTCAAACAGTTTGGTGGAATGGGTGGACATGTGGCAGGTGAAATTTAGTGTGAAGGAGTGCGAATTGATATATTTTGGTAAAAGAAACTAGGGAGGCAACACCAAAATAAAGGGTACAATTCTAGGGGAGAGTACAGGAAGCAAGAAACCTTGGATTAATGCACTCAATTGTTTAAAATACTAGCACAGGTTGAGGATATGATGCCGTGGTGTTTGGCTAAGGCCAACTCAGTGCTCCTACAACCTCTTAACTTTTGAGGTCTCCCGTTTCTTCACGTTGATCTCCCAGGCTGCACATCGGAAGTGGAGGCAGCCTGTTGCATTCTGCAACCTGTGGCCAGCGATGCCCTTGGTTGGTGGCCCTTGGATGGCCTGGACCTGGAGGGGTCTGGCCAACATTCGGGTGTCACTGGTGGCGCCATGTCAACGTATTCTTCCCGAATCCCTTGCGAATCCCAACATGGATATGCCCTCATCCGTTTTCCCTCACTCCCTCCTGTGATGCACGGTCTTGTCCTTTGGGGAGAGAAAAGGGAGATTTTGAGAGGGTGACCAGGTGGGTTTGGGAGCTTCACATTCATGCCACATGTGGGATCTGGGGCAAGCCTGTGTGGGATCATGTTGGGTGTCGGAGGGAGAGGTGAGGTTTACGGGGATTATAGGGGGGAGGTGTAATGGGGGGTTCTAAGGGAGGTGCTGGTAGTTTGGCTGATTGAAGGCTTGATGTGCTTATTGTAATATGGCTGTGGTGAGAGTCGGATGATGCCGGGGAGGACAAGTGGGTATTCATTCTCTGAGGAGGTGGTTAATTTTCTTTCTGCACTGAACGGCTGTCCTTTGAGGCAGATTGTTGCTGCTGCTGACAGCCTCAGCCACCACCTCCCAGGCTTCTGCCACTATGCTAGCAGGTAGCCTCCTGCCTACCCTGGCAGCAAGGTGACCTTCCCCTCCTCATTGGCGCCCAACATCCGTTCAATGTTCGCATCCAGGAAGCAAGGTGCTGGTGACCTTCTGACCATTTTCCCTGATGATGTAACTGTGGGGTGTGCATGGAGCACTTTTAAGCTGCTCCCACTTATTGTTCATTCAGTTGATTCTTCACTCCAGTGAATCAGTTGCTGCTGGGGTTGGAGAATCCGTGTGTTTCATATGGCTTGCCCATTTGAATAGGCAGGGTGGCTCATGAGCTCTGCTGCCAGTGGAAGTGTCAATCACCCAGGTTTCCCGCTGGTGGGAGCACTTAGTCTCAAAACAGATGATTAGGGCCCATTTCGCCTCTTGGGAATATTAACTCACTTTCTTGGAATTTGCTTATCTCAGAGTGAAAAGCCTTAATAGGTCCCTTCATGAATAGTTCTTAAATTTGCAAATGCTTCACTAGCAAAGGGCAATTTTGAAGCTGATAAAACTCGACAAACCAATTAAATGGTTTTAAGCAGAAATTATCTGTTTAATTACATTTGAAATTGAGAGAAAAAGTAACATTTAGTGAATAATATCATGAAATACAGTTCCTTCAGTGCAAAAACTTTGGAATTCAAAGCTGCAAAATGATAATGAACGAAAAGGATTTTTACCTTGAAGAGAAAAAGCAAATCTAAAATTTTCACTTATCTTGCCAGCAATCTTACTTTATGATCACCAAGGCAAATGACCAAGAAGGAAGTATAGGTTTCCTCAACAATTAACAGATAATTTAAGCCAGGACTATGAATACATTTGCCAATCAGAGTTAAAGGAAAAGTCCATTAAGGATGGACATAAGAGGTTGTGTCAAAGGCATTCATTCTCATCTTACTGAAGTATAGTGGCCAATTCCAGGCACCATCCTTTAGGAAAGATGTCAGTGCCTTGGACAAGCTGCAGAGGAAATTTACTATGTGTCATTAACCAGGATCTTTGTTACTTGAAGAGACCAGAGAAACAGAGAAAGTTAAAGGGAGATTTGACAGAGGGATTCAAAATCATGAAGTGTTTTTATAGAATCAATAAAGGCAAATTGTTTTCACTGGCAAATGTGTTGGCAAACAGGGGACACAGATTCAGTGTAATTGGCAAAACAAATCAGAAGTAACATGAGGGAAAAAAATATTTGCACAGGAGTACAGAAATTGAATATTGCTGAAAAGGAGACATGCTGCCGAAGCTTTTCATCTTGCACTCATCAGGACAAACACAAGATTGCCAAATTCCAAATGATCACAACAAATTAAACCAGAGGAGTGCTGATTGGTTGGCAAGATGACTCTACTTTTCTGAGGCATTGCCATGGAGAAAGCAATGGGGAACCATAGGCTCCCCAAGCTCCTGCGTAATTTGCAAAAAATGTTGAAAGGTTTTATTTACAGTTAATTGGTCCCTGTGTATGAATGTGTTGCTTCCAGCAAGCATAATGAGCTAGACTGATAATCCTAAATCAGTTGTTAGTGTAGCTATTAGTGCACTCAGAAATGTTCAGCAAGTGCTGTCCAATCATGTCTGACAGCAGCCATTTTGTTTTGGGTTTTGCAAGCACAGGTTGGTTCAGTATGATTTGTACTCTACCGATTACAAACAGCCAGAGTAGCATGTTGTTTCATTTAAATAGCCAAACACTGCAATGTTTGGCCTGTGTCCCCGGGCAGTACTTGAACAATCCCAAGTGCACTGATAGCTGCATTAATAACCAATTTAAGATAATCAGCCAAGTTCATGAAGTGACTTATTTATGCTTGTTAGAAGTGACATGCATTCATATACAGGGACCCGTTCTCTGCAAACAAAACAAATATGTTCAAGCCTTTTTTGAATCATCTGGAGGCATGGGAACCCTATAGCTCTCTGCCCCTTTCTCCAAGGCAACACCTCAGTAAATCAGGGTCCACTTGACATCAAATCAGCACCCTTTTTCTCCATAAGTTGTTTTTTTTCTCATTGGTAACTTGGCATTTTTGTGTTTGTCCTGATGAGTGCAGTCTGAAAAGCTTCAACAAACTGTCTCTCATTTCAGTAATTAGAAAATAATAGTCTGGTCTAAAAGAATAATTGAAGTAGATTCAATAGTGCCTTTCAAAAAGGAATTGGTTAAATACCTGAAGGGGAAAGGATTTCAGGGCGATGAGGACAAGAGATTGAAATTAGTAGGCCAGCTCAGGTAATTTGGATTGAATGGCCTCCATCAGTGCTGTATCATTCTGTGATGCCAAGATTCAATGTATAGTAAAATCAACCAGATTTGTAGAATATTAGACTCTGGAATATAATTTCACAAGTAAAAACATTCATTGCCATCCATTTATCAGAGATTTTGATTCTTGTTACAAACATACCTTTCAGTTACATTTGCATTAATTCTGGCAGTCAAATGATTTTTCCTTCAGCCGCTGTAGTTACATGTAACAATTCTAAACACCTTAACTGTCAGAGAGAGGGAAGGGGCGATAACAACCTACTATTCAGATTACATTGCTTTTAGGATACCAGAACAAACTAAGTCTTCCAAGATCACATTTTATTCCCTTGATGCAAATACGTCGATTTCTTCTTAATGCATTCGAGCATGAAGGAGCTCATCACATGGGGATGTACTGGGAAATAAGACTAGAGTGGTAAAGCATAATCATTATCAGGCTGTGTAATCTTCCCCAAGGTCAGTTTCTTTGTTGCAGCATTGGGATTGTCTGATTTCAATGTAAGGCCGATTGTATGCATACAGCATAGCAGTCTACATCAGCATTGAAACAGCTGACTAGAAATAAAGGAAGTCTGCAGAGATCTTACAACGCAAGTATGTTCACTTGACTGCAATTAGAGTTCGGAGTGGAGGTAGGAGAGTAGGCGATTCAGCCCCTCCAACATGTTCCACCATTCAGTTAGGTCATAGCTGATCTGTATCTTCACTCAATCTAACCACCTTCGTTCTGCAATTTAATTGTCTCGTTTAACAGCGATATACTGTGAGATAACAAACATACAATTTTCAAAGGGGTTCGACCAAATTGCGCCGTAGCTTTGGTCATTTATTCTGTTTCTCCTGGGTTACTGCCTGTCTTCTACTGAAGCTACAGTGAGATTTGGGGAGAACCCAACCCCTTCCCCACCACACCAAAACTGCCACTCCATCCCCATGAACATTCCAACTGACTGTACTTAAACTTTTGTGGGCACACAGCCCTGGTGAGTGCAATAATGTTGCCTTCATGCTATCGCAAGCATAGTAAGCTATTATTGATTGCCCAAAGCCAGTCTCTATAGTATAAGTAAAGGATCAATGATATTTCTTAAGTTGCATACCAACTTAATTACTTAATGTTCATTCAGTTTGTTATCCTTCTGTTGAATCTCTTGATCCAAATTGTAATTGAACTGCTCATTGACAGGAGTGAAGTTATTTTCTTGGCAGGGTAACTATTACCCCCCATATGGCTATTTCAATAATAATTGTCAAAAGACTCAAAAGCAATAGCCCTGTACAACTACAGTTGATAGGAGATAGTGGAGTAAATATCTCCAACCCTCAGATATATTTTTATACAGTTTAATATATTATTAGACTCTGCACAGCTTGTATTGAATACAAGTCCATTTGTAAATCCAAAATCCGACCACAAAGTTGTTTATTACTTCTGTTGCATGCAAAAAAGTGGAGATGCCCAGGATAGATATGAGACTACTGAGATTTTTTTGTTATATGCATTAGCAACAAACAACCTGATTCATCATAGGGGCATATTGTAAAATAATCAGGTATGGCCTGTGATTTTCCAATGTATACTGATGGTTGCCTGCTGTCTCCACATACTGTGAAAATCACCATCTGGCCCAAAAAATGATTGTTTGTGGTATTAGCAAGGTGAGTACTTTATACACTCATATGGCATTCTTCGGTCCATTATTTTAAAAAGGTCATTCACTGGCTTATGTTTAATAGGTGTTGCTGTTAAAAAACAGAGTGCTATGATAAGTACACTTTAAAATAATATCACGATCGAGATTTACAGATTATTAACAGGAACATTTTGTTGAACAGATGTGGTTTAGTTTGGTGAGTGGTTTATTATTTGTTCCATATAATTCCAGATAGCACAATACGTTCTAAAATATAGCTTGGATTTTGTAGTAATTGGAAGGGTTGCTGGCCACCAGTTAGTATAACGAACCATAATGGTTTATTTACAAACACATATATACACAGAGTACTTTCATAATGCTCTCACTTCCAGCTCTGAAATCCACTCTGATTGCAAAAGTCCACCTTCTGCACCGAGATCCACATTCTCATTCCCTATTGGGCAATCAGGTCACATTTCTCTCTCCATGTACCCCCATTAAAGGGCCCAGTTACTACATCCCTCCCCCTTTAAGTCCCTTATTGTACAGTACATAAATAATGGACTCTGGGGTAGTGCCGGCTGATTGGAAAACAGCTACTGTTACGCCGCTGTTTAAAAAAGGAAGTAGACAAAAGGCGGGTAACTACAGGCCGGTTAGCTTTCCGTAGTTGGGAAGATGCTGGAGTCCATCATTAAAGAGGAAATAGCAGAGCACCTGGATAAGAATGGTTCGATCAAGCAGATGCAGCATGGATTCATGAAGGGAAAGTCGTGTTTGACGAATTTACTGGATTTTTATGAAGATGTGACTAGTGCGGTTGACAGAGGGGAACCGGTGGATGTGATGTTTCTAGATTTCCAGAAGGCATTCGATAAGGTGCCTCATAAAAGGTTACTGCAGAAGATTGGGGTACATGGAGTTGGGGGTAAGGTGTTGGTGTGGATTGGGGATTGGCTATCTAACAGGAAGCAGAGAGTTGGAATAAATGGGTGCTTTTCTGGTTGGCAGTTGGTGACCAGTGGCGTGCCGCAGGGGTCGGTGCTGGGGCCTCAGCTGTTTACCATTTACATAGATGATCTGGAGGAGGGGACTGAGTGTAGGGTATCAAAGTTTGCTGATGACACGAAGATGAGTGGGAAAGCGAATTGCGTGGAAGATGCAGAAAGTCTGCAGAGAGATTTGGATAGGCTGAGCGAGTGGGCGAGGATCTGGCAGATGGAATGTAACGTTGGCAAATGTGAGGTTATCCACTTTGGAAGAAATAATAGTAAATTGGAATATTATTTAAATGGAGAAAAATTACATCATGCTACTGTGCAGAGGGACCTGGGGGTCCTTGTGCACAAATCGCAAAAACTCAGTCTGCAGGTGCAGCAGGTGATCAAGAAGGCGAATGGAATGTTGGCCTTTATCGCGAGGGGGATAGAATATAAAAGCAGGGAGATCTTGCTGCAACTGTACAAGGCACTGGTGAGGCCACAACTGGAATACTGTGTGCAGTTTTGGTCCCCTTATTTGCAAAAGGAAATATTGGCCTTGGAGGGAGTGCAGAGAAGGTTCACCAGGTTGATACTGGAGATGAGGGGTCTAGCTTATGAGGAGAGATTGAACAGATTGGGTCTGTACTCGTTGGAGTTTAGAAGGCTGAGGGGTGATCTTATAGAGACATATAAGATAATGAAGGGGCTGGATAGGGTAGAGGTAGAGAGATTCTTTCCACTTAGAAGGGAAACCAGAACTAGAGGGCACAGCCTCAAAATAAGTGGGGGCCGGTTCAGAACAGAGTTGAGGGGAAACTTTGTCTCTCAGAGGGTAGTGAATCTCTGGAATTCTCTGCCCATTGAAGTGGTGGAGGCTACCTCGTTGAATATGTCTAAATCATGGGTAGATAGATTTATGATCGATAAGGGAATTAGGGGATATGGGGAGCAGGCGGGTAAGTGGAACTGATTCGCTTCAGATCAGCCATGATCTTGTTGAATGGCGGGGCAGGCCCGAGGGGTTAGATGGCTTACTCCTGCTCCTATTTCTTATGTTCTTATGTAACTTACATAATTTCCAAAACAATAGCAATAATGATGATTTATAATACAGTTTATTTGAAACCTAGTCAACCGGGGGACTCTCTTTTTCCAACGGGAGCAATGTAGCTCAACTGGTTGAGGTTCATCTCTGGAGGTAGTTTTGGACTTGTTTCACTCAGAATCTTGCACTCTCAAGGGAAGACCCGTTGGAGGATTAAGACAGCTTTGTTATTGCAAAGGCCACAGGGAACAATTTGAGTGCTGATTAGGGACAGTCAGCATAGTTTTGTGAGTGTCTCATAAATTTGATCGAGTTTTTTGAAGAGGTAACCAAGAAGATAGGTGAAGATAGTGCAGTTGATGTTATCTATAAGGACTTTAGCAAGGCTTTTTACAAGTACTACATGGTAGATTGTTGCATAAGGTTAAATCTCACAGGAGCCAGGGTGAGGTAGCCAAATGGATACAAAATGGCTTGATGACAAAAAACAGAGGGTGGTTGTAGAGGGTTGTTTTTCAAACTGGAGGCCTGTGACCAGCGGTGTGCCTCAGGGATCCACTGTTATTTGTCATTTATATTCATGATTTGGATGAGAATTTAGGAGGCATGGTTAGTAAGTTTGCAGATGACACCAAGATTGGTGGCATAGTGGACAGTGAAGAAGGTTATCTAGGATTGCAATGGGATCTTGATCAATTGGGCCAGTGGGCTGATGAATGTCAGATGGAGTTTCATTTAGATAAATGCGAGGTGATGCATTTTGGTCGATCGAACAGGGAAGGACTTATTCAGTTAATGGCCAGGTGTTGAGAGAGTAATAGAACAAAGAGATCCAGGCTTACAGGTTCATAGTTCCTTGAAAGTGGAGTCACAGGTGGACAGAGTGATGAAGAAGGTATTCAGCATGCTTGGTTTCATTGGTCAGAACATTGAATACAGGAGTTGGGACATCTTGTTGAAGTTGTACAAAATATTGGTGAGGCCACACCTGGAATACTGTGTACAGTTCTAGTCACCCTATTATAGAAAGGATATTATTAAATTCGAAAGAGTGCAGAAAAGATTTACTAGGATGCTCCCGGGACTTGATGGTTTGAGTTATAAGGAGAGGCTGGATAGACTGGGACTATTTTCCCTGGAACGTAGGAGACTTAGGAGTGATCTTATAGAGGTCTGTAAAATAATGAGGGGCAAAGATCAGCTAGATAGTCAGCATCTTTTCCCAAAGGTAGGGGAGTCTAAAACTAGAGGGCATAGGTTTAAGGTGAGAGAGGAGAGATACAAAAGGGTCCAGAGGGGCCTTTTTTCACATAGAGGGTGGTGATTGCCTGGAACAAGCTGCCAGAGGTAGGAATAGAGGCAGCTATAATTTTGACTTTTAAAAAGCATTTAGATAGTTACATGGGTAAGATGGGTTTAGAGAGATATGGGCCAAACGTGGACAATTGGGACAAGCTTCATGGTTAAAAAAAAGGGTGGCATAGACAAGTTGGGTCAAAGGGCCTGTTCCCAAGCTGTAAACCTCTATGAATCTATGACTCTATGACCTTCTCAGAAGAATCTTGATCACCCATCAGAGAACCGATCCACTCTGAGATCCACTCCTCTCCTTGCAAACATAGGTGTTCTTCAAGTAACTGCTGCTCCACTAACTAAAAAAAATCATGGGCCAAAATTTTCCAGCACCCAGCTGGTGAGCCACTGAAATCTCCATTCACATCGGCGGTGGCACCAGAAATTCCTGCTGGTGGGAAGTGCTGAAAAACTCTAGCCATGATATCTGTCCTTTTAAGCTGTTATTGGCCTTCAAACGCTATGACATATGCAGTTGTCCTATTGCTAACAGGGGTATCTCCAATTGCAGACATTTTCTGCATTTCAAGCTCACCAACAATATGAAAGTTTGCTTTGATTTATTATTGTCACATGTATTGGGATACAGTGAAAAGTACTGTTTCTTGTGTTCAATGCAGACAAAGCATACTGTTCATAGGGTACATGGAGAGAAGGAAAAGGGGAAGCAGAGGGTGCAGAATGTAGTGTTGCAGTCACAGAAAGATCGACTTAATATGTGGTAGGTCCATTCAAACGTCTGATGGCAGCAGGGAAGAAGCTAGTCTTGAGTCAGTTGGTACGTCATCTCAGACTTTTGTATCTTTTGCCTGAGAAAAGAAGATGGAAGAGAGCACGTCTGGGAAGTGTGGAGTCTTTGATTATGCTGGCTACTTTTCTGAAGAAGCAGGAAGTGTAGAAGGAGTTAATGGATAGGAGGCTGGTTTGCGTGATGGACCGGGCTACGCTCATAACCCTTTGTAGTTTCTTGTGGTCTTGGTCAGAGCAGGAGCCATATCAAGCTGGGATACATCCAAAAAGGATGCTTTCTATGATGCATCTGTAAAGGTTGGTGAGAGTCATAGTGAACATGCCAAATTTCCTTCGCCTCCTGAGAAAGTAGAGACATTGATGGGCTTTCTTAACTATGGCAGTAGCGTGGGAATTAGCCTGCACTCAGTATTGTGTTCAGAGTTAGACTTCAGGCACCAAACTCAATGAGACAGTTCCTTCTTTAGTAATTAACCTGCTTCCCTTTACGGTTGGTGTTTCTATAGATCGGAATTTGAAAACTGCAAAATTGATCCTTGATATCAATGAATCGGGATACATGAAAAGTATTAAAATAAGTAACCAAAAGCATTACATTTTATTGAAATTATTTTTGATGTCACTGTGATTTCACAGTTGATATCTCCCTTCCCATTTCAGAGGGGAATTGAGGAGAATGATGCATGTGTGGCAAGATGTAATGATCTGGAATGCACTGCCTGAAAGGATGGTGGAAACAAATTCAAAAGTAACTTTCACAATGGAATTAGATAAATAATTGAAAAGGAAAAATTGACAGGGCTTTAGGGAAAGAGCCAGCAGAGGCTCTTTCAAATAGCTGGTATAGGTACAAGGGGCTGAATGGCTGTATGATTCTATGCTTTATCAAAATCATTTCATTTGAAAGGCTGGTTAGGTCTGTAAATTTTATAATGTTGGCATATATCTGTGAAGCTTATTTAAATAACTCATAATGGAAAATATGGAAAGTGGAAAGCAAGCAGGTCTATAGGAATGCTGCGGGGAAAAGATTATTGCTAAATGTTCTTATTACCATAAATTCGGAGGTTTTGAAGAAAGAACAGATATGTGTGTATAAGTACAGCCACTTTTTTTTTTTGTTGAATGCTTGATGTTACAAAATATTCTGACTTTCAGCTAGGATTTTTAACAAGATTGTGTCGAATGTTTCCTACCACATCACTTGTGGGCTTCTTGTCCCTGATAATGTAGATAACTCCTTAGTAATGTTCCTATAACTGAAGTATTATAGTGAGGCATACAAAGAAACATAAATTGAAAATAGAAGCAAGAGTCGGCCATTCAGCCCTTTGAGCCTGCTCTGCCATTCTTTATGATCGTGGCTGATCATCAAATTCAATACCGTGATCCCCTCAACCCCCCCTATATAATTCCTTAATCCCCAAGAGCTATATCTAATTCCTTTTTGAAATCACAGAATGTTTTGGTCTCAACTATTTTGTGCGGTAGTGAATTCCACAGGTTCCCCAGTCTCTGGGTGAAGAAATTTCTTCTCACCGCAGTCCTAAAACCTTTACCCCTTAACCTCAAACTATGACCTCTAGTTCTGGACTCCCCACAATTGGGAACATTCTACCTAAATCCACCTTGTCCAATCCTGTTAGAATTTTCTAAGTTTCTATGAGATTCCCTCTCACTCTTCTAAGCTCCAATAATTATCGGACTAACCGACTTAATCTCTCCTCATATGACAGTCCTGCTATCCCAGGAATTAGCCTGGTAAACCTTTGCTGCACTCCATCTATAGCATGAACATCCTTCCTCAGATAAGAACACCAAAACTTTACACAATACTCCAGGTATGGCCTCACCAACCCCCTATACAATTGCAGTAAAACATCCGTCTTCCTATACTCAAACCTTCTCGCTATGAAGGCCAACATAACATTTGCTTTATTTACTGCCTGCTATACCTGTGCGCATATAGACATGAAGCAAGAGCACCAATTTACCGTAATTTATTTCTGTTGACACTTTATTGATTTTCAATTAATTCTTCTTGCCAATTATACATTGCATATTATGGATTAATTTTCACTGGGATAGACTTCCAGGAGCGGGAGTAAGGAGATGTTGTCTCTTTTAATGGCCAGAACATTTTAGCATGTCATATGCTGCATGCCAATTTGCCAAAAAAAACAATGAGGACATCAATGGGAAGAGATGGCCCGACTGTTTAAAATCAGGTAGTTTGGTGGCCGTCTCTTGGAACCAGTTTTTTGAAAGGAAAATCATGTTTAACCAATTTATTGGAGTTCTTTGAAGCAGTCACATGTGCTGTGGATGAAGGCAAACTGGTGAATGCACTATACTTAGATTTCAAAAAGGCATTTGATAAGGTGTCACATCAAAGGTTATTGTGGAAAGTAAGAGCTCATGGTGGAGGGGATAACAATGGATTGAAGATTGGCTAGAAAGCAGGAAACAGAGAGTTGGCATAAATGGGTCATTTTCTAGTTAGCAGGATGTGATGAGTGGTGTGCCGCAGGGATCAATGCTGGGGTCTCAACTTTTTACAACTTGTAGAAATTACTTGGATGAAGGGTCTGAAGGTATGGTTGCAAATTTTGCGGATGACACAAAGTAGGAAAATAAATTGTGATGAGGTTGTAAGGAAGCTACAAAGGGACACAGATAGGTTAAGTGACTGGGCAAAGCTCTGGCAAATGGAGTATAATGTGGGCAAATGTGAAACTGTTAATTTAGGTAGGAAGACTCAAATGAAGCTTATTATCTAAATGGCGAGAGATTGCAGAGTTCTGAGGTGCAGAGGGGCAAAACTCAGGTGCAGCAAATAATTAGAATATTATCATTTATTGTATGGGGAGTTGATCACAAAAGAAGGGAGGTTGTAAAAACATTTGAAGCAGTTCAGAGAAGGTTTAATAGACTCATACTGGGAATGGATGGATTGTCTCCTGAGAAAAAGTTGGAGAGGTTAGGTTTGTATCCACTAGAATTTAAAAAACTTGAAACATTTAAGATCCTTTAAGATTTAGACAGGGAAGGAGCTGTCTCAATTTTGATCAGGGAATGAACCATAGCAGTAAGAAGGGATGACATCGGATAAGGCTCTCCTAATGAAACCATGGCCGGGATTCTCCAGCCTGCTGCACTGCACTGCGGAGAAAAGAAGGCCAGAGTTTTATTTACAAGGACCAGAAGAACATTCCTGCCTCCTTTGAATAATTATTGGAGTGCAACACTTAATGTGGCTTTATGAGAGGAATTCCTAAAGAAGTTAATAAGTCAAGAAATCCTCAAACCCGCTTCACCAGAGTAGCAATACTACCAGAAATTTACAATCCTGAATCTGTCAGAACTCCAGACTCAGACAATTGTTGGTAAGAACTCATAAATATTGATGGAGCTGGGGTACCTACCAGGTGGAGTCCACCAGCACAAATATGTGTTGCGAGCCCAATATTTGTGTTCAGAGCTGGCCACTCCAGATGGAATTTACACAGAAGAAGAACACTGGAGTCCATTTTGGGTCACACCTCTGCCATTGGGAACTTATGAAAACCTGCAGACATACTGTTCATTTGGTCACCAGAGCAGAATCAGTGGGAATTCCTGCAGTGCTACCAGTTCCACCTCCATCCCTTATATCAGTTTACAAACTCGTGGACTTAAGAATCACCCAAACCCGTGTTAGGAAATCACAGACTTCATGGAAGGGGCCTTCAGAAAGATGATTTGTGAGCTCTGATCTTCAAGTCGGCTCCTGTAAGAAGCTCTCCTTTAAAGACAATTGCACCTGGAATGGGAGCAGGCAGGTGAACAGAAAAGGGGAGACTGAGGGAAAGTAGGAGGCTAAAAGAGGCTGTGAGTTAGAAATCTGCATTCTATACAACACAAGTTGAATTGTTCAGGGACTGTTGTTTGTAAAGGAAATGATAGTACCTGGTAAGAAGACAGAAATCTGGTATAATCATATACTGTCCTAATTGCTGTCTTGTGAATCACCATCTGTCACTTTAATCTTGCCGGTTTACATTTATTGCTCAAGAGATCTGAGACTAAATACTCACTGAAAAATGAACAAACGAAAGAATGAATTTATTTGCAAAAATGGTCCTTTAAGGCTACCATTTGGAGTTAGAACAATGCTGACTCTAAGCAGGTGTTAGGTTAGATCACAGATTTGGAATGCTTGTCCAAGTGAGATTGGGACATTCATCTAAATATGAGAAATATTTGCAACTTCACGCATTTTCTATTCAATCATGGAATGTGGGCATCGCTGACTCATCCAGCATTTATTACCCATCCCTAATTGCCCTTGAACTGAATAACATTGAGAGCCAACCACACTGCTGTGGATCTGGAGTCACATGTTGCCAGACGAGGTAAGGACAGCAGATTTCCTTCCCTAAATGGCATTAGTGAATCAGATGGGTTTTTACATCAATCGACAATGGTTTCATGGCCATCATTAGGCTTTTAATTCTGGATTTTTATTGAATTTCAATTTCACTATCTGATTCGAACCCAGGTCCACAGAGCATTACCCTGGGTCTCTGAATTACTAGTCCAGTGATAATACTGCTATGCCACCACCTCCCTTACATCTCTCCTACACCAATTAATGAATAAAAAATAAGATAGATTTTCCTCAAAATGCACAAGGGCATAACAGGGAAAGTAAATGGGAGGATCCCATATGGAACGGAACTGTCCTGATGTCTTCTTCATTAAAATAAATGCTTGAAAAATTGGGTAAGGTCCATTATTAATGAACAATCCTCTCCACCTGAATTTCCATTAACTGCTGCATTTGAGCAATCCTTTGGGGCACACAGATTTGGTCTACTGCACATATCGAGGATTCAAACCAACAGAGACTGCTTTGGATGAATGGTATTGTAATTCCTGTATAATCCTATTCAACCATACCTACAAAAAATGCCCAGAAACAGTGAAATCAGTGTAAGCAATTGTTTCTAAGTTAGGGATACAAATGGTTTGGAAATCTAATTGCGTCTGTCAGAGAGAAATATCTTTAATCACTTGTTCCTGCAGGGTATATTGGAAAATTCCGTTGCTGAAAGGGCTGTAGAGCCCCATTAGTCCTTTTATTTCAGTCAATGTGCAATTTATTTTTGTCACCGTACACGCTGCGCATGAAAATTTCAGCAGGAATGGAAATATTGTTTGCTTTACTTAGTGGCTTATGAAGGGATATGATGTTCTAGTAACCTGCTAATATATTGGAAAACTAGTGGAATTTTTGATTCAGTGGTCTTAAGATTCTAATAATTTACAGTCTAATAATAAAAGTTCTTATTTATCTAGTTGCACCTGGAAATTCCTGGGATGAAGTGGTAAACATTGGCCCCATTTGCCCTCACAGACGGATGTAAAGCATCCCATAACCATTATCTGAAGAAGAGCAGTGAGGATTTTCTCTGCGCCCTGGCCAGTATTTATGTCTCAATTAACATCACTGCAATGGTACACTTTCAGAGACTTTTCATTTGCGAACAAAAAGGGATTTGTTAGTGATTTTCAAGACCAGCAGTATGTTTGCAATTAGCACTAAAATACCTCTGCCTAGGAGAAAACTCCTACCCGTGGGGCAATTTCCCACTCTGAGTCCTGATTGGTCACACAGGAAAGGTGATCCTTACTCTGCTGTGTTGCCCTGAAAGGGACAATCACCATAATCACACAAAGAAATAAATTATTATCAGGTTTCTGTCAGTGGGATCTTGCTGTGCGTACCTTTTCTGCCATGTTTCCTATATGGTGGGTGTTTTAAAACACTATAAGTAATTATTTTTCTTTTCCTCACTGGGAGACACACACATGCTACTGGATCAATAATAATTTGGGGTTTTTGCTGGCTATGGGGATGGACAGTCAAGATGTATCAGCGATTCACAAGAATGTGATACTCGTACATAGTCTTGGAGCAGAAAGCCAGCAAATAATTAAGCGGTTCACACTTCTACATTTGATATGTCATTAAGAACTCTCAGAAAATACTTTGGGCCAAAGAAAAATGTGATGATCCAACGGCATACATTCCACCAGAGATGTCAGGGAAATGGTGAGCCCCTGCAACAATGCGTGGCAACATTGTGATGACTGGTTCATAGGTGCAAATTTGTTATTCTAATCTTCAAACTAATTTGTCACCCTTAATTGATAAGACTTGAAATTCCATGAATTAGAGAATGTTCCTTCATGGAGGATGATCATTTAACCTAGGAAAATGCATGGATTTCATGTCCAAATCTGCCATGTTACGTTCGATGAGGTTCCAAGTAAATGCGCCCTCAGTTTCAGAGTTGCAGACTCAGCTTGTCCTCCCAGCTCAAGTGCAAGAGTTACAGACAAATTGGCTTCAGCAGTCTCATCAACACATGTCCCAACAGAGTCAGATGTCTTCTAAGTTGCTCTCAAAAATCATAGAAACCCAACAATGCAGAAGGAATTTGGCCCATTGAGTCTGCACCAACAACAATCCCACCCAGGCCTGATCCCTGTAACCCCATACATTTACCCGCTAATCCTTCTAACCTTCACATCCCAGGACATTAAGGGGCGATTTAGCTTGGCCAATCAACCTAACCCGCACATCTTTGGACTGTGGGAGGAAACCGGAGCACCCGGAGGAAACCCACCTAGATGCAGAATGTGAAAACTCCACACAGACAGTGACCCAAGTAGGGAATCGAACCCAGGTCCCTGGTGCTGTGAAGCAGCAATGCTAACCACTGTGCCACCATGCTGCCCTAGTGTAAGTATTCATCAATTTACAACACCCCACCGCCATGGCAAGCAAGAACGGAGAATTTGGCGCTCAGCCAAATCTCTGTTTACTGCCGTGGGACCAGCAAATCCCACCAACATGAACAGTCGGAAAATTCCTCCCAATATCTTGCTCAGTTTCAGGAAAAAGTGTAACTCACGCTTAAAATGGAACCAGTTTGCTAAGGTCTGCCCGACAAAGAAGAGGTGTTCCTTTGGTTCAGCATGTGGAGGTGTCTCTTACTGAGAGTGAGATACAGCATTTTACACAAATGGTAAAGTACTGGGTCATTTTATGGAATGTTCTCAGTGTCATTTCTTATTCATGTTGGCAGAAAAGCATTTATTTTGAGTGACAAACTTTATTGTCAGTTTTCTTTACAACTTTCTCTCATTTTAGCCATAGGCACTCTTGAGGCTCATGATGACTCAATTGTTCTGGTTATTACTTACCTGCTGGATGACAACACTATGTGGAATGCAAGAAGCTTGATGTTGACATTTCAATGACAGCGATTATCAGTGATGAGGATATGTTTCCTTTTCCGTCTGTGATGTTGATCATCTGCCTCATCGAGTTCATCATGCAGAACCACAACCTCAACTTCGTAGATCTCAGTAAAGACATCAGAGACTCAAAAACTATTTCTGTACTTGGAGTTCTGCTTATCCGTTTTCTGTAAGAAATGACCTGTGGTACATGCATTTTTGTTTAGGATGGTTTAATTTAAAATAAGGAGCTTTCAGTTTTACAAAGGGGAGAAAGATGCAGAGCTTGCCACGAAGGTCGATTGGCATGGCGAGCCAGTAAGACAGGGCAAGAGGCGGAAAATTGGGTTTGCGATTTCAGAACTCTACAGGCATGGCGATCGGGGGGGCTAGGGGAACTCTGCAGAGGAGGCAATCAGGGGGCATAGGGATCTCTGCATAGGGGCAATTGTGGGGGCAGTGCATCCTGATGTCTCAGGGGTGAGACCAGTACAGGGAGCAATTGGGTCGGGGGGGGATCCCGATATCCGTGAAGGGGAATGGCAGGGGCAGCAGGAGATCTCCCAGCACATTGTGAGATTGGGGCACCTGCGCAATGGCACCGTAGAGCTCAGCAGCTGACTTTGCCAGTGAGATCAGGCTCCGCCCCTCCCCCTACTGGCAAGAATCGCATCCTGGCTCTATTTTTACACTAACAGCCATAAGATTGCGGCTTGCAGCTCGACCAATAAACCCGCACGATTCTCTCCCATTTTGTTGCTCATTCAGCACCTCAGGGGCAACCTTATCGACTTGTCATGCTGGTTGGCGTAGCAAACCGGTAAGATCGCAAGAGAGGCAAAAAATTTGGTTTCTCGCCTCTCACAATCTTACCGGTCCTAGATTGCCAACATGATCAGCCTTGCGCCCGGGAAGGGTGTGAGGCTGGTTTAAATATTTAAATCTATTTTTAAGTATAATTAGTGAGCCTCTAGGTGCTGCTGACTACTTGTCCCAGGGTCCTCCTCTCATGCTCTCCTCTGAGAGGCAAGCATCCCTTAAGTTGTCACAGCGTTCATTGACAATCAAACAATTTTATAAGTTGTGACGTACCCTTGCGCAGCCAAAACAAGTTGTGGCTCAAGCTTGATAATATCTACAGCAAATGAGATGCCAACCTCCTCGGGAGGGTCACTCGAAGATTGAGGGATGACAGTGCATGGGGTAGTTTGGAGGGCAGCGCGCATATGGTATCTATCTGCGACCTGTTCAATGGAGACTTCCATGTCAAGTGCATAAAAATAGCATGGCTAGCAAATTTGAGTTGCGGGCATGATGGGAATCAAGATGTAGGTGGAGTGCAGTGATCAGACCTTTCAGGGCATCACACAGAATGAGAATGCATTCTCTGAATGGAGCAAGAGCCTCATTGCACTACACAATGAGTAAACCATCCCATGCAATGGTAGGAACATGGAGGTAGCGTTTGACATCACAAATGTTGGCAAGCTTTTTTGAAGGGTTGGTGCCTCCAACAAGTGAACATGTGTGCAACAAAGTGGGGGCAAATCAGATTACATAGCTACCCATGCTATGTTTTGTTGAGCCTAACACAATGCCATCAATCAATACCTGAGGAACAATGGAAGCTGAGATATAGGGTGGGATTTCCTGGCCGCGCTCGCCCCCAAGGTCGGAAATACCTCCCGAGGTCAACAGACCTTCGCATAGTCCGCCCCCACCCGCTACAATTCCCGTGGCAGGCAGGATGGGAAAATTCCGCCCCATGGTGTATGAGGAAGCATGAGATCCATAGACAAAGGTGGCAGAGTCACCAACTAAACAGTCGGCATTGCACCAGTCACATTGACACATCAGTATTCAAGCTCCTCAACATCAGTGTTCACCACAATCTGGCCTTGGAAGGCAGGATTATGATTGCGTCTGGATAGAGGAGTGTATTTCACCTACAACATGCAAAAGCAATGAACCATCATTCTGGTGACCAGATCGGTATGAAGGTATGAAAACTTGACTGGAATATAGCATCTCATAGCTGTGGAAGCATGGGTCATGTTGCCAATGGCTCCACTGTAAATGGTCACTAGAATAGCATGGTGCTCAAAGAATGCGTCTAAACCTAAGTAGGGTGACCGACAAAGTGACACAAAGTGCATCTGTTTCCTACAAAGCATCAATAGATGCCTCATCCCTTTCATCTGAACAATCAACTACAATGATAACAACATTATTTGTCTTCATCACCCAGGATAGTAGATACCTCACAAGCCTTATAATTGGTTTTAAAATGACAGAAAATTACACTTGTTGAGGAAATGTCAATCTGGTCGACCAACTTGCTTACATAATAGGCATGAGGACTGCCATGTTTTTGAAGGAAGGGAGTTAGGGTGCCAAGTGTTTTTACAGGAGGGCAAAGCTGTCTGCTGCTACAGAAAGGGAGAAGCAGCAGCGTGGAGAACCTTTGCAACAGCAGATGTGTGGATCTTATCTAACAGCAAACCCAGAACTTGGGAAATCTCTGGCTTGCCGAATGCCTGGGTGCATGACCTGAGCTTGATACCGTACTTCTGCTTTACTAGACATGGTATGCAAGGGTGAATGAGTTGTAGCCAATGAAGGACCACTATGTTCTCCAGTGGGGGTAACATCTTTTCATCCCTGTCAAGAGGTAGACTATGATGGCTGAAACTACCTTAGAGCAAGAGGTTATCCTCAAAGAAGGCCATTAGACATTGATACTTATCCTTATGCCTTATTTCTGACTGCATTCTAAAATCATAGATTCATAGAATCCTGCTTCAGGGACCTGGGTTCGAATCTCGGCTCGGGTCGCTGTCTGTGTGGAGTTTGCACATTCTCCCTGTGTCTGCGTGGATTTCCTCCGGGTGCTCCAGTTTCCTCCCGCAGTCCAAAGATTGATTGGCCATTCTAAATTGCCCATTAGTGTCCCGGGATGCATAGGTTAGAGGGGTTAGTGGGTAAATATGTAGGGATATGTGGGTAGGGCCAGGGTGGGATTGTGGTTGGTGCAGACTCGATGGGCCGAATGGCCTCTTTCTGCACTGTAGGATTCTATGAATCCCTCCAGTGCAGAAGGAGGCCATTTGGCCCATTGAGCCTGCATTGACAACAATCCCATCCAGGTCCTATCCCTGTAACCCCATGTATTTACACTGCTAGTCCCCCTGACACGAAGGGGCAATTTTGGAAGGCCAATCCACCTAACATGCACATTTTTGGATTGTGAGAGGAAACCAGAACACCTGGAGGATACTTACGCAGACATGGGGAGAATGTGCAAACTCCACACAGACAGTGACCCAAGGCCGGAATTGAACCTGAGTCCCTGGCGCTGTGAGATAGCAGTCCTAACCACTGTGCCACCGTGCAGCTCCAAATCAGCTTGGTTTAGGAGGTGGCCATCTGTAACCTGGAGGCCATACTTCCAAAGCAATGCAAATGACTTGGATGCTTTGACAATAGAGTTGTGTGTTATAACAGGGCAGTAATTTGCTATATGTCCTAACATCAAGTCCTATATGTTGACTTTATTTTGAGCAGTAAGTTCTGGATTCATCCCATCACCTACTGTGCCTTTGAACCTACAAGGAGCGTTAGATCTGGTTCTCTTCTCCCAGGTGAAACTGTGAACAAGAACGGGGGCAAATGTTAGGATGAAGCGTCAAAGTGTAGATTAGGTTCTGCCACCGATGATCCAATCCATTGACTGCCTCAGTCTTCCCTCAACACCACTGCTTCGGTGCCCAATGGGTGACTGCCACCGTTTCCGCTGTTAAGAGCCCATGATTGTCAATAGTTGCTGTTTATATAAATTCACTGATTTCCTTTGATGAGAAATGTGAAAATGTTCCAAAGCTACCACCACCGCAATAAATGTGTTTACCTTCAGATTGGCATAGCACTCTTAACCACAGTATCAACAGTGTTTAGGTGATAACAACAAGCTTTTATGTAAACATGAAATCAAACAGATAAATCAACAATACAAAATTGTTACGATTCCAATTGATGTTACTACTGAATAGGAAGTACCCAGAATGGAGCCCTGGCTCGAAAAGACCATAACCTTTGACCTTATTTTTCAAACTCATGGATGAACAGGGCCACAGGTATGCCAATTAGCTTGTAACAACAAAAAAATGTTCATTAAACATGAAATGTTTGACTATAATACAATACTCCTTCAGTCCCACTTATTGTCACAAAGGTACACAGATTTTAAGAACATCACAGGTCACTAAGTATATCCTGTGCAGTAATGTTTTGAGTAAACACACAGTCTCTATAACCCAACAGGCTAACTGTGGTCAAACAACACCCCATTCTGAAACCAAGTATGCCACTCAATCAATCTTCTGTGGATTTCTCTTTTAATCTGTACCCCTCCACCCCATCCCATGACTATCATACTGTGAGCCAAATGATCTCACTAGACTTCCACTTCCACCTGAGTGTCTCCAAATTCCACTCTCAAAAAGACATGCCTTAGAATCTTCTTACAAACAATGCTTTCCCTCAGTTGTTTTCAGCAAGGATCCGCTTCCAGGTTTTTCAACTCCCTTTCACGATTCCTTTGTCTTGAATAGCCAGGAGCTTTCAAACTTTCACATGGTTTCTCAGGGATCCAACCACCAATTGCTTCATAATTGTTTCAACCTTTTTATTTCACAGAGTGTAATAAGTTATCACCAACATTAGGAGCGCTTCAGATGTCATTGGCTTTTCACTAGCTAACTCCACTAAGTCTGCACTTTGCAGCTCTGACTAACTTCAACAGGCAGTTCCTGTTCCAAAGGCAGTTCTTCTTTCTTCCTTTTTAGTTCAATCTTCCTGAAAACTTCTCTTCTCTCTCTAGTTTCTTGAATTAACTGTCCTTAAGATTCTTGACTTGCTTTCTTGCCCATCACTCCATTGTATGGCTTTTCTTCTTGCAGGGCTGAGAGAACTGTTCCCCCTTTAGCTTCTCAGCTCCAAATGCAATAGGTTCAGTATAAATGGAACTTCAAAATGTGACCTAATCTAAAAGTAGTCCCTGGTTGCTAAGCCACACCTTATTCTTTCTTCAAGCTTGTGTTTACTTTGCATATCATAAATGCTTTAAACACAAAGCAGACACAATTTGAATTGATATCAAAAACCCAATACATGCAAATACTTTTGTTTAACATAAATCAACACAGAAGCACTAAATTAAAATAACTTAAGTCTGTACCTTATTTTTAATATCCAACAATACAACCATATTTCTTCCAATACTGTTACTTCCTCAAAGCTGCGAGGGAGGGGGGAAACAATCTTCCCAAATAAATTGTAAGTATCACAAAAGTCTGAAAATGGAGTGTTTCACTCCCATTTTTTCAGCAAGCTACGCCACGCAATTTTCCAACACTCTGTCAATTTTTTTGGTCGGGAGTTTCATGCCAGGAGAGAGAGCAGAGCCTAAGCTCACCTGGGAAGCCAGCTGTAGACTGCCAGGCATGCACCCTGATCTCCCAAATACTGTGTACAAGTACAAGGTGTGGTGGACTACAGTTGCGCCTTTGTCCTGTCTGGACCACTGTTGTTGTGTTTGTCATGCCTGGACACATTCCCTGCCGGCTCCTCCCCTTGTCACCTAGTATAAAGGTGGCTGTTTCCTCCCCCTTGTTCAGTTCGGGTCGGTTATCTGCTGGGATATGCTCCTAGTTCTGTAATGAATAAAAGCCTACAGTTGTATTGGCACACAAGTAGTCTTTTGCCTAATTGATAGTGCTTCACAAGGGACCCCCCCCAGATTGGCAGCACCCCCACGGACCTCCCCCTGATCACCACCCATCCCACCAATTGCCGGACCCCTAATCACCAGCCTCAACTCCCGATTGCTGGCTCTCTGATCACCGGCCTCAACCCTGACCTCCTCCATGTCAGGTGCCACCCCGTCAAACCCCGCCCCTTCCAGGCCCCACCCCCTTGGCACTGCCCAAGTGGCACTCCCTGCCCCCGAATACCCGGGCGGTGGCTTCATTGGCCTCCGGTGCCACTGGCGAAGCCATCACATCTGGTCCCGGTTGGTGGGGACGATCTGTGATCCTTGCCGGTGAGAACCTCCACCGGTGAGGTCAGAAAGTTATGTGAGTCTGGTCTGTTATGTCCTGAGCTCACTAATAATATTAGAATACGTTGATAAATATTTAAATCAGCCTTGTGCCCATGATTACACCGGCAGGCTGAGATCGGCAATATCGCGAGAGATGGAAAATCTGGCAAGAACCCAATTTTCCAGTTCTCGCTCGTATTTCCCGCCCCACTACACTCGTGGAGCAGCGCAGCGTGGAGTGGGGTTGGGGGGGAGGGGGGAGATCGTGCCCTTCTATCTGAAAGAAATAAATCTTCATAACCATAGGGATTTCTTCACACTGCCGTTCCAGCCACTTTACACAAACTTAACACCCCAACTTAACCCCAGAAAGTTTACCAGGATGTTGCCTGGTATGGAGGGTCTTAGCTATGAGGAGAGATTGGGTAAACTGGGGTTGTTCTCACTGGAAAGACGGAGAATGAGGGGAGATCTAATAGAGGTGTACAAGATTATGAAGGGGATAGATAGGGTGAACGGTGGGAAGCTTTTTCCCAGATCAGAAGTGATGATCACGAGATGTCACGGGCTCAAGGTGAGAGGGGCGAAGTATAACTCAGATATTCGAGGGATGTTTTTTAGACAGAGGGTGGTGGGGGCCTGGAATGCGCTGCCAAGTAGGGTGGTGGAGGCAGGCACGCTGACATCGTTTAAGACTTACCTGGATAATCACAAGAGCAGCCTGGGAATGGAAGGATACAAATGATTGGTCTAGTTGGACCAAGGAGCGGCACAGGCTTGGAGGGCCGAAGGGCCTGTTTCCTGTGCTGTATTGTTCTTTGTTCTTTGTTCTTTGTATTGCATCATACCCATAAACTTCTCTTATTTCACAATTTTACAATTACACTGTCATATTGCCACTCTTGTCAGATTGTCATTTCACATTGCCAAGCTTCTGCCTATATATGGTGGCAGGGGCATGGAATACATCTGTACTCTAACAACCTGATGCCATGCAAACGACTGTTGACTGGCATAAGGCAGGACCTCCACCCCTCACTCAGGAGAAAGCCTCATCTTGGAGAGCAGCCAGTCAATCTGATTGACCGGCAGATCTCCAGTCCCTCCAGGCACAGTGCTGCAGTGGTTGAGAGAGGTACTGCAGGGAGCTGGCTGGCATTCAATTGACAGGTAAGTGGTGAGGGTCCCTGGGTGGGGAGGGTAGGTACGGTTTGGGGGGTTACAACGGGGTGATTGGGGTCTTGGAGGATAAGCTGGTGTGGGGTTGGGGCAGTCCTGAGATCACCAAGCCTTAAGGAGACAGTGCTTCCAGTCAGATCAGGGGTCTGATGAAGGCTGTCCCCACACTTCCTGCCTAAGATCGAACATACATTATTTTTGCATTTCACCACCTTAGCTGTCATCCACCAAAAATTGAGACTGGGTGGGAAAAGACCCTTAAATGGCCATTAAGTGTTTACTTAAGGGCCTTAATTGGGGCAAGGGCGGGCTTTATTCTGAGGCCCTTCCCGTCCCAGCATAAACTCACCACCAAGATGGGGAGGGGGGGAAGTCGGAGGGAACCCCTTCCATGCAATTTCAGAACCCTCCGAGTAGGGGGAGGGAGCATAAAATTCTGCCTATTGAAGTGCATAGAATGTTATATTCATAGATTATAATTTTCTTAGAAATTTTATGAAGCATGTTGGTTGGTCAAACACAAACTGTAAGTCCAAAAATTCTCAATTAAAATGAAAGTCTTGGTATGTTCCCATTTGCAGATTGGATGTAAATGCACTTACTGATGTAGTCTGCATGAAGTAAAGGAATGCTGGCTGGCACAATAATTTTCACAGGTAAGCATTATATTTATATTAACTTATTTTACAATTTACAGAATAGTAACTCAACAAGCTGGTAAAATTAAAGCCAGAGTACATGGTACAGGTGGTTGTCTCTGACAGATTTGCCTGCTTTCAGGTTAGGTAGTAACTTTGTAACATATAGGAAGGATGTCTGAGGTAGGTTTTTTACTCAGAGAGTGGTTGGGGTGTGGAATGGACTGCCTGCAGGGATAGTGGAGTCAGAAACTTTGGGAACATTTAAGAAGCTATTGGATAGGCACATGGAGTACTTCGGGATGATAGGGAGGAAATAGCTTGATCTGGGTTTCAGACAAAGCTCGGCACAACATCGTGGGCCGAAGGGCCTGTTCTGTGCTGTACTGTTCTATGTTCTATGTTCTAAGTGGAAAAACAAACACTAAGTGGTTGTTGTGCCAATGAGATATGTTCGAAAGTCTGGCTTTAGCATGTATTTTTGAGGCTAATGGTGATTACCATAATTGGACTGTCCTTGGATATGCTTAAGCAGAAGGCTGCATTTATTTGTGCAACAATGGGGGGGAAAACGTCCTGAAAATGTGCAGATGCAGTGACAGTATCATGCTGTTTAAAGATGCTTTTAATTGTACTTCTACTTTCAATTGCTGAATTATACGTTTTTGTTTTGTTGCAAGCTGGTGTCTTATAACAGTCTCCTTCATAATAAAACAGTTGATGGAAAACATTTGCAATGATTGAGCGACCATTTTGAAATTGGATACCTGTTATGGCAAAAATAAATATCCCCTTGCTCTATCCTCAAGGTCAATTAATTTGGGTGAGATCCAGTCTTGTAAATAAAATTCTATGTTTTTAACTGTGAAGTTATACCATTGGAAAAAATAAATATTTTGAGTAAAATGTTAAAAAAATAATCATCACCCAATGTGGAACTCAAAACAATGAACCTGAGATTCAGAATCGACTAACTAACCATATTGTGTAGGAACACTTTGCATGCAACCTTTCATATTTGTTCCAATAAATAAGACTAATATTATTTGGTTATTTAAGTTCCAGTGTTGAACTAAGCCTTTTACTATATAACTGCATTTTCAATTAGTTTCTTGCTTTTTCTCAACCTATTTAAGTAGTAATCCGAACGTATTATAATTGGGCTCATTATGCATTCTTAGCTGAGAACCAATCATCCATTACAGAGTTGAAACAGCTGTGCCCCAGTGAAATCATTTCTTGATAGATAGCTTTTGTTCTCAGATATAGGGCCTGATTTTACCATCATGTTGCGCCCGTTTTCGGGCGCTAAAACTTGGTAAAGTCAGGCGTGAGGTGAGTAGCACGGTCTGTGCCCAACTCCGCGCCAGTTCCCCCTTTGCCAAGGCCCCAAAATGGCTGCAATCGGGACCGCATGCATTTAAATTGACTTAATGGGCTGCACGCCCAACCTTACCGATCCTTCCCCATTTACCACAGCGTTCGCCCATTCAGATTCGGCTTGAAACAGACATGCTCCACAAAAGTCCAATTCGGGCACTCCACTTAGTGAGGAGGTAAGTGCCGAGTGTCTGATGGCTCTCTGCTTGAGATTGGGGGGGCGGGGGCGGGGGGAAGGTGGGTCCAATGGCTCTCTGCTTGAGATTGTTGGGGGGGAGGGAAGATGGGCCCGACGGCTCTCTGCTTGAGATTGGTGGGGGCAGGATGGGGGGCTCCGCTGCCACTCTGCCTGAGATAAGTTTAGGGGAAAGAGGGGGTCCGCTGCCACTCTGCCTGTGATCAGTGAGGGGGAAGGGGGGCTCGCTGCCACTCTGCCTGTGATCAGTGAGGAGGAAGGGGACTCCGTTGCCACTCTGCTTGGGATCCGTGGGGGGGAAGGGGGGGTAAGGGCCCGCGATTGGTCTGGGTTACAGAGGAGGTGAGGGGATAAGAGGGTCGGTAATGCTGTGGGGGATGGGGCAATGTCTGCGGGGGGAGGCATTATCCGGTCTGGGAGCAATGTGGCAGTTGGAGCCGCATTCTATCATTTTATTTCCTGCGCATGCGCAGTTAGAGGTGTTGATCAGTGCTGCAGGATTTTGGGCGTGTTAAGCCCCACCCACAGGCTTCTACAGCGCGATTTGGAATTGCTGATATTTTTTCAGACAGAGTGTGCATGGGGGCTCCTGAGAACGGGTCTATAAGTCGGATCTGAAACACTCCCAGTTTCAAGTCTGCCCAGCACTTCGAATCAAAATGGTAAAATAGGCCCCATAATCTCTCAGTTGCATAACGATTATTTACAGAAGATAGAGGTTTCAAGTGCTTGTGGTTTCAGCAATTGGGCTTTAGAACATTGAGATGGTTGATGCTTTTATTGGGCTGTTGTGAAAGGAGTATTTTTCAAGAAAATGGAAATTTAGGAATCATTGGCTTTTTTAAAAAGCATTTTTAACACATCCAATTTTCACTATAGGGTTAATTGGTTCTATATACATCGCATAGTGACTGATTGGGCCTGGAAGTGTCATAGTTTGGCATGGAGGGTGTCATGTGCCATGAGGCTGGATGGAGGGACAGAGTTTAGAATGGAAGGTGTGAGGGGCCATGGAGGATCGGTGGAGGGACATAGCCTGGCATGAGAGGGCATGGAAAAAATCTTTTGAACTTAGCTTTCAAGAGGTTTCCTCATGCAGATTGTGGTTCACAACACCTTTGAGGTTCTGGCCCGAATCCATGAAAACTGCAGAAGGCTAGGATGTACCTATTCCCGTTAAGGAGCCAGCAAGATTGAGAGCGCATGAAACAGGCTCATGACCCGTAACAGCCCACAACTTTAACCTGCACTGGTGATAATCAGAAACCCCAGGAATGGGGTCGGAAATGCAGGAATTGGGTGTCAGCAACAATTTTCACAGTTCCACAGAATCCCCCCAACTTCATGAAAAGCTAGCCTCTTGTCATCAGTACAAAAGCTTCCAGATTATGTCAGAGAGCTGTGCCTTAGAGAACTGCTACAGGGACAGAAATCTGTAAGCTGCAGAAGGAAGACCTGTAGCCATGGCTACATGCCCATAAAGCGCAGCCACTGACATTTAAGGTCACTGTTGCTATTTCAATCCTACATGCAGGGAACATTAGTCATTTTACCGTCGATTGCTCCAGTGAGAATGCAGAAATCATACCGAAATCACAGAATTGTTACAGCGTAGGAGAAGACCATTTGGCCCATCGTGTTTGTGCTGCGCTCCAAATGAACATTTCGTTCGGTGCCGTTCTCCCATCTTCTCCCTGTAACACGGCACATTCTTCCTATTTAGATAACTCCCTAATTCCTTTTAGAATGCTTCAATCGAGCCTGCTTTGACTACCTTCTCAGGCTGAAGCTATGAACACTCTACATCACCATGCAATCAGTTATATTAATTTTTTCCTAACAGCTACAGCAGGAATCCCACAGCAGCGGTCAAACAGTTTTAAACAAATGTTAGTGCCATACACCCCTCCCTATGTGATCACACTGTGATTTACTCTGGAGTTAGGCTGTTTCCTGTCTTCATTTATCTACCAGTTTTAGCACTGATGCAAAGTAAACGGTCTTCCATTGTATGACACAGTTAGAATGTAAGTCTGGTACTAAGTTAGATTCATCCCACAGGTAAAATTCCTCTTCATACAAAGTGCTGGTGGGAATTATAATAAACTCCACAGACTTCAAGGCCAGCACTTCATTTAATATACCTCAGTCTCAGCAACAGATAACTCTTCCACCAAACAACCATTTAAGCACCTAATTAGGGAATTAAACTTTGCCGTCTGGGATTACTGTGCATGAAGTGTTACTTTTGCTGAATGCTTATGTTGAAGACAGCCATTTCTGTCTGAAATAGAAAGAGCATTTAAAAAGCTGCAACTTCAATGCAAATGGCTGAGGAGGGCTTGTGGCACAGAGCCCCTACCTCTGGACTAGAAGCTCCGAGTTAAAATCCAATACCAGGACTTGCCGGCCACGAAAGGAGCATTCATAACACAGTTCAATGGGCTGAAAATCAGCTCAGAATTCTTCCACCACTTCCCCACTATTCCCCAAAATGTAAATCAGCGTGGGTGTGAAAATACGCTCAGAACAAATACAAATTGCTAATGGTTATCATGTTTTGACTGATATAAGTTATGTTTTAAACATAAAGGTTTTCAAGCGGGGAGACAATGCATTGAAACACGGGTTAATGTGAAGTCATTTGGGATTCTAAAGCAACAATCGTGTTACCTGGATAGGTCAATAGGGCTAATGCTCCAGAAGAAAAGTCCATTATAGTGTCCTGCATGTTACAAGAAATGATGTGGAGATGCCGGCGTTGGACTGGGGTAAGCACAGTAAGAGTTTTAACAACACCAGGTTAAAGTCCAACAGGTTTATTTGGTAGCAAATGCCATTAGCTTTCGGAGCGCTGCTCCTTCGTCAGATGAAGGTCTTCCATCTGATGAAGGAGCAGGGCTCCGAAAGCTAATGGCATTTGCTACCAAATAAACCTGTTGGACTTTAACCTGGTGTTGTTAAAACTCTTACTGTGTTACAAGAAATCACAGAGGTGTTAAGCATATCTCCTAAAGGGGAGGAGACGTTGAAGCAGGACATAGATTAGGAAAACAATTCATCTGTAGAACAAAAGACCTCAGATGATGGGATGGCACAAACGCATGTTTGCCAAAATTTAAATAACTTCTTAGCTTATTGAATGATGTATCTTGTCATGAAAGTCAGTTTTTGATGATATTATTCTCCAAGGTCATTACTCCATTCCCCACCTCTTGCTGATGGAAGCAGTAAAATGCTGATGGTTGGTATGTTTATATCACCTCTCTGATTATATATTTTACATTAATGGAAGACTTGCATTGTTAAAGAATTGACTCAGTCTACGAAAGGGTTAAATCTTCCACTCAAATAAAAAACAGCTGTAAGTCTTCTGTTAGAAATACACATTATTTTCACAAAGACACAGACAAGAAGTATTGAAAGCCACACTGATATCACATGTTGGTGAATTTTTTAAAAATGTTTTTATTGAAGATTTCTCCATTTTAACAAATAGTGCAACAAGCCCTCAAAATCCAGTACAGCACGGAGTAATCATCATCCCACATTTACATACAGAAAAGACTGGCAAATAGCATCACAATTGTTTCAAATTATCAATTACAATTTTTTGTAATCGTAATTCGCACCTCCCTTTGCATGGATAATGAATGGATATTGCAAAGAGTGGGGAATATCAGGATAACAGGACAACAGGATAAAGCCATGAGCACATAGCACAATGGTGCACACCCTATGGACAAGCCCTCCATATACACAGGATCTGCTCGGATGAGGAGGATCGCAACAGACACCTCCAGACGCTGAAAGATGCCCTCATAAGAACAGGATATGGCGCTCGACTCATCGATCGACAGTTCCAACGCGCCACACCGAAAAACCGCACCGACCTCCTCAGAAGACAAACTCGGGACATGGCGGACAGAGTACCCTTCGTCGTCCAGTACTTCCCCGGAGCGGAGAAGTTATGACATCTTCTCCGGAGCCTTCAACATGTCATTGATGAAGACGAACACCTCACCAAGGCCATCCCCACACCCCCATTTCTTGCCTTCAAACAACCGCACAACTTCAAACAGACCATTGCTGCAGCAAACTACCCAGCCTTCAGGACAACAGTGACCACGACACCACACAACCCTGCCTCAGCAACCTCTGCAATGACGTGCCGGGTCATCGGCACAGATGCCATCATCTCAGGTGAGAACACCATCCACCAGGTACATGGTACATACTCTTGCAACTCGGCCAATGTTGTCTACCTGATATGCTGCAGGAAAGGATGTCCCGAGGCATGGTACATTGGGGAGACCATGCAGACGCTACGACAACGGAAGAATGAACACTGCTCGACAATCACCAGGCAAGAGTATTCTCTTCCTGTTGGGGAACACTTCAGTGGTCACGGGCATTCGGCCTCTGATCTTCAGGTAAGCATTCTCCAAGGACAGTCTTCACAACACATGACAACGCAGAGTCGCTGAGCAGAGACTGATAGCCAAGTTCCGCACACATGAAGATGGCCTCAACCGGGATCTTGGGTTCATGTCACACTATCTGCAACCCCCACGACTTGCCTGGGCGCAAAATCTCACTAACTGTCCTGGCTAGAGACAATACACATCTCTTTAACCTGTGCTTAACCCTCTCTCCACTCACCTTTAAGACTTGATTACCTGTAAAGACTCGCATTCCAACCATTATTTTGCAAATTGAGTTTGTGTCTTTATATGCCCTGTTTGTGAACAGAACTCCCACTTACCTGACGAAGGAGCAGCGCTCCGAAAGCTTGTGGCTTTTGCTACCAAATAAACCTGTTGGACTTTAACCTGGTGTTGTGAGACTTCTTACTGTTTTTACCCCAGTCCAACACCGGCATCTCCACATCATGCACACACAGGTTATCAAGGACCGAGCTACACATCATAAGGAAGACCCTGTAGGATCAAATTCAACCAATGAGAGCCTAAACAGCACCCCAATCTCCGAACAATGAAAGGATATTCCAGAAAGAGGGGAGAATAAGGATACAACCCCAAATCCAAGATGTGGTATGACGGTGTACACTCTCACACATAGGATAACTGGAGCAGAGTTATACAGCCTTGTGGGAAGAGTGCAGATAAAACAGCCAAGGGATGGATCCTCCTTTGATCATTCATGCTGGTGGGATGACATTGTGTTGTCACTCAGAAGCCCCAGCAGACAGAGGGTCCGAGGCACCGACATGTGGTTGGATCCCATTGCGCCTAGCTGCCTCCAGCCATTTTTAATGAACACCAACGTCAAGACAACATAAGACCAGTGATCAGGGTATATAACCAACCCTAGACCTCGGAGGTTGGACGCAGTATTCATCTTCGAACTTCAGCTGCTCAGCTTTCAAATTGAGAGTATGAAAGCATGGCGGCCAGTTCTCAAATTCAACTGTGAATTTCTCCTCAGCTCCCCTCGGGCGATTGGTTACACGGACACTCCTTCTGCCTCAACTCACCAAATGAAGCAGGATGTCCGACATGCCATGTAGCAGGACTGAAGGTGAGCCCCCTACCGAGGAAGAAACTGCCTTCTGACTGTCAGGATTCTTTCCTCCGCTTCATCAATTTTCTTTTCAATATGTTGCAACTCATCAACATGAGCTTGTGCCAGGGAGCCGAGACTGTCATCCACAACTTTACCCACAATGTCAGCTCGATGCCTATAACATCGGCAGGGTGTGAGCCTGGCTCACCAGCTAAACTGCCACTGTATAAGCAAGGCTGGATCCTGGCTGTCTCTGACCACCCTGATCAAGCAAGGATTTTCTTGAATTTACTCGGCTCCCCTTCACCCCAATTTAACCAGAATCTTCCAGGAACATAACGTGGAATATAAACTCCAGGTTTAGATAATTATTGGCTGTGGATCAGGATAAATGAAAGGATTAAAAAGATGAGTGGTGCCAGGGCCCATGAAAACGCAGCTGCTCCAGCGCTTACATCACGTGACCCCCCTCTACAGTTGTATTTCGATTTTCAAGATTTCCTGCTTGAGATAGCGAGCCATCAAAATATCACACATAAAAAAGGTCTTATTCTAATAGCCACAGTGTTATGAGGGAGGGAGCTCCAGGATTTTGACCCAGCGGCATTGAAGGAACAGCGACATATTCCCAAGTCAGAATGATGAGTGTCTCAGAGGGGAAATTCCAAGTGCGGGTGTTCCAATATATTTGCCGCCCTTCTTACAGATGGTAGCGGTCGTGTGTTTGGATGGTGCACTATTACATCTATCTCTGTCACATATCGCTTTCTCTGATACAATTCACATGTGTTTCTAAACTATCATGGGAAGTTTTAATCCAGCATAACCTTTTTGTCAACAACTAGGGCGCAATTCTCCCGAAAGATTTCTAAGCGTGGTCTCATTTGTTGCTGTGAATCTGGATCATATCTATGAAAATATGACATTTCCTTCCCTAAAAGACCCCCCTCTGCACCCTGGCAGTGGATGATTTTCCCAAGGGCACACTGGAGGTGAGTGCTGAGTGGTGCTCACTTCTGTGCTCTCCCTTGGAGTCCATGGTGCCTGGTCCCACTAAAGGACCTATAGTGATTGGTGTCTCGGTGACTTCCCACTGCTGGGGGCCAGGAGGATACCAGGAGGCCACTGCATTTGACTTTAATCTCACTAATGAGCATCAGAAACTGTTTAACGCCCGGCTCAAATCCCACTCAGGCCTCTTGCCGAATTCACCGTTCCAGCAGGATTTGCACTTGGGACTAAGGGGGTCAGGGAATCACCCCCATACTGACAAATGACCAGAGCACTTGGAACTCTGACAGCATGCCTGGTTAAGAACTTTAAAAGCTGAGCACAATGTAAACAGCACGTGTTCTGTTTACAATCATTGATTGGTTTCATGCCAGGAAACAGCTTCCCAGAAGTTATTAAGCAGCGAAAACAAGGTGCAATACATCATTCATTCTGCCGCAAGCCTAATTGAATCATGTGTTCATTGTTTGACTTTTAGCATCTTGTTAAACAGATCTAGATGTTCTAGCTGCTGCAGGAATACTTCAGTTTACATTTCAAGTTGGAAATGCTAACTTACCTACTCCTGCCAAATTACTTAATTACAATCCAGACCAGGAGTCAATTTGGGTTATGCAGTCATGTATGACAGAATCTCCGATCGTGGGCATGAGAGATTAATAATGGAGCCCGTAGATACCTTAGGACCACAGCAAGGCAGCAGCAGAAGTCTATACCACATGTAAATTCTGCCAGCTGACATACATAGTGAGAATAAAGCACATGAAATTCCAATGACTGGCATATACCAATCTATGGTAGTCATGATGTGGAGATGCCGGCGTTGGACTGGGGTAAACACAGTAAGAAGTCTAACAACACCAGGTTCAAGTCCAACAGGTTTATTTGGTAGCAAACGCCACTAGCTTTTGGAGCGTGCTGCTCCTTCGTCAGGTGGAGTGGAAGATCTGCTCACAAACAGGGCATACAGAGACACAAACTCAAATGGCCTCCTTCTGCACTGTCGGGATTCTATTCTATGGAATTTCATCAGTTCGTCAAGAACCAGGACCTGTAATAACTTGTAGGGGTGTCTTTGGAAAGTTTTGCCCAATTTACAGCTGCTCATGTGGCCACTTTTGACAAAGTCAATTTATACTGACATTTCATATGGAACTAATTAGACTATCCTGGAATGTATTATTAAGAATAAAAAGCTTAATTAAAATGTTCCTGCGGGGAAATATCATCTGATTCCATGATATATCAGATGGACTCAAAATCAATCCAACTCTTGCTACCAAAACACAATTTCCATGTAATTTCAATCAGCTGATATAATACGATGTGATTTTATGAATCATTAATTACACAGCATTGCAAAGTACAAAAACAGGCCATTTAGCCCAAAAATCCGTGCCAGCGTTTATGTTCCATATGAGTCACCTCTCACTTTTCCTCATCTAATCCCATTAACATATCCTTCCATGTCTTTCTCCCTCATCTATTTATCTAGCTTCCCCTCGAATGCACCTTGTGGAGCAGGTTCCACATATTAACCACTCGGTGAAGACATTGGACCGACCTCTTCACATGAAATTACATGTGAACGGTGGGAAGCTTTTCCCCAGGTCGGTGGTGACGTTCACGAGGGGTCATAGGTTCAAGGTGAGAGGGGGGAGGTTTAACACGGATATCAGAAGGACGTATTTTACACAGAGAGTGGTGGGGGCCTGGAGTGCGCTGCCGGGCAAGATGGTGGAGGCAGACACACTGGGAATGTTTAAGACTTATCTAGATAGCCACATGAACGGAGTGGGAATGGAGGGATACAAAAGAATGGTCTAGTTGGGACCAGGGAGCGGTGCGGGCTTGGAGGGCCGAAGGGCCTGTTCCTGTGCTGTATTGTTCTTTGTTCTTTGTTCTTTGTTCAGACAGCTGGTGGGAATCCCGATGTCCGGCGAACGGGGCGTCGGCCAAAAATTGGGATTCCTGACGGGCATGAAAGCTTTGGGGATTCCCCCGACCTACCTTAGCTGGCCCCCATCGGGTTCTCGCCCCGAGCGGGTGGCAACCTGATAATATGCAAATACCTTCATTTCAATCCAATTAACGGGATTGAGCCCAGATCCAGCAGCCATATTCACCCACCTTCGCTGTCAGAAGTCACTTGGATGTAGTTTGGTGTTACTGTTGAAAAACAGGGACCTGGCGGCAATGCATCCAATGGGGAGCTAGGGGGTAAAGTGTTCATTTCTTTGTCTAGCTTGGGGGGCATGTCCAACTAAATGGGGGTAACTGAGGTTGGAGTTGGATGGAAGGGGGTGATCTCATGTGGATTCCCTAGGATGGGGAGGCCTTGTCTAACCACTTTCATTGCCTCTTTGAAGTGTTGCAGCTGACGGATCCATATCAGTTTCGGGAACCTGTATGTCAAAAGTGTTGGTTCCTCTCTGTGTCCGATCTCAGTTCTGACCTTCTGGCTCCATAGAAACCAGGCTCCGAGGATACATGGCCCCTGCATACCTGGATCTGTTAACCTCTCACAGTCTGGCATTGTCCTGTCCTCAGGCAGAACCTTCATGTTGTCCCACTGGATGACGTGAAGTCTCCTGGAACTCGCTCATTCTCATCAAAGAGCGCGGTGGAAACTCAGATTCGTACCACTGCTTGTGTCACTCAGTGCAGTAAGAAGTTTAACAACACCAGGTTAAAGTCCAACAGGTTTATTTGGTAGCAAAAGTCACACAAGCTTTCGGAGCTCCAAGCCCCTTCTTCAGGTGAGTGGGAATTCTGTTCACAAACAGGGCATATAAAGACACAGACTCAATTTACATGAATAATGGTTCGAATGCGAATGCTTACAGCTAATCAAGCCTTTACGACTTAAAGACTTAAAGACCGGTCTGGTATCTTAAAGACTTGATTAGCTGTAAGTATTCGCATTCCAACCATTATTCATGTAAAATTGAGTCTGTGTCTTTATATGCCCTGTTTGTGAACAGAATTCCCACTCACCTGAAGAAGGGGCTTGGAGCTCCGAAAGCTTGTGTGGCTTTTGCTACCAAATAAACCTGTTGGACTTTAACCTGGTGTTGTTTAACCTGGTGTTCTTACTGTGTTTACCCCAGTCCAACGCCGGCATCTCCACATCATCACTCAGTGCAGCACAGCTTCTGCAGAGGTTCACATCTCCTACTGAAGGGAATCTTCAGTCTTCACCACTTTCAGCACATCCAAAAGTATTCCATAGCTGCTGTGAAGGGAGGGATGCTGGGACAGGAGGTCATGATGCAGGGAGAGCAGACAGGAGGCAAAGGCCTCACAGTTCAAGGTGTGGACAGCAGCTGCTATAATGCTTCGCTGCACGGGGCGGGGATTTTGAGGGTTGGCCACCCTTCAGCTGCTGCACCACATAGGGATGAGGGAAAATGTTAGAGTGAAAGATGGATAACATTGCACTCTATCTCTCTCACTCTCACTCTCTCTCTTCCATGTCCTCACAGACTAAGGATGGATTTTGGACCGGAGACATTCCAGTTCTGGTCATTGCTACCAAGGCAAGCAGGAGGTTGTGAGATTGCCAAGGCTAACCCAGCCATGACCTTGCACCACCGGAACCAGAATCTGAAGATCAGGGGGCTGCTGCAGAGGCTCAGGTGCCAGCCGCCAATCAGGTGGAGGAGGGGGCAAGAAGACAGCAAAACTGTAGACCCTGTGCGACCACAAACTGCATTTCATTCACGCTATCCAGAGAGTGTGCATGATGACTACACCGTGGCAAACTCAGAGGCACCTGGTATCTTCAAAGGTAACCCTCGACCAAGGGGTTGGCTGGTTGAGGACAAGGGTTACCCGCTGAGCTCATGGCTAATGATACCTGTGCGGAGGTCACAGACTGAGGTGGAAGACCGTTACAATGAATCCCATTCCGCCACCAGGAATCTTATCGAGCGGTGCAGAGGCCTTCTGAAGGCGCAGTTCAGATGTATAGACTGTCTGGCAATGCTCTGCAGTACAGTCCAGAAGTGGTCACCAAGATTGTGGTTGGTTGCTGTGTTCTCCACAATCGTGCACAGCAGTGGAGGGCACACGGTGGAGAAGGAGGAAGAGGAATAGTGGCACTGAGGAGGATGATGAGGTGGAGAGCAAGGTGGATGCTGAGGAGGAGCGGGAGGAGGACCTGGAGGAAGATGGATAGGCAGCGGCTAGGGTGCTACAGGGCCATAGGACCAGGGAGGCTTTCACTGTCGCCAGATTTGTCTCAGAAGTCTGACACTCATATGAAGCCCCACAACACTCATATCCTCAGACTTATCATGGATTTTACACTGCAACCCCCCCCCCCCCCCCCGCCCCCCCACCCTGCCTACTTCCTCTGGAGCACCCACCCTCCGCCCCACACCTTGCTTTCCACCATTCACCCCCCAGCCCCCGCTCCAAGGGTCAACATCACACCAGGGCGATGGGCCTTGGTTGGCAGTGTCAGTGAGTCTGATCACAAGGCAGGAGGGTGATGATCATTCGCTGTGAGGAACACTGTGGAGCTGCTCATGATAACAAGAGATCTGACTCCTGTCGACCTCAAGGCATCCCACTGACTTCCCTTTCCATCACTGAGTGTGTGATGGGGACACTTCCATCTGGCCCCAGTCAGTCCGTGGGGAGTGGTGGGGTTGGACGAGGGACAGGGATTCCTGCAGAGTGAGTGGTGCAGTTGTGAACCAGCATGCCTCACTCTGGCTCACATGGCCTCCAACCGGAGGCTACGTCTGTCAGGCCTGTGAGACAATGAGTGCTGCGCTGGAGACAGAAGTGCAGTCCACCCCATCCCCCAACCAACCATCCCCCTTCCCAACATTCCCCAATTCCCATCCCCAATGCCACCAACCTCATCTCACTTCCTTCATTCCACCATTCTCCACTAATGAGGATGACCCCACAAAGTGAAAGATGCTCTGTCTTAGGGTGAACAATGTTTTACTGATGTAAGTGTACATTCAATGCCCCCTTCTCCATAACTAATCTTCTATATCTCACTCGTGTCAACTCTGTGCTACTGCAATTTCTTAAATTTTCTAGGTCTCCCGTTCCTTCTACGTGTTCCCTCAGACTGCATATCAGGAGATGCACTCTGCTGCGTTCCACATCCTGTGGCCTGTGATGCCCCTGGTGGGTGGCCTCAGGCAGGCCTGGACCCGGACGGGACTGACCGACTTTCGGGTGTCACCGGTGACGTAATGTCAACGTGTCCTTCCCAAATCCCAGTAAATGCACTCGTGTCAGGATGCATAACCTCTGAAATCCAAGAGGCAAACGTGCAGGGAGAGGATACCCCAAATATTCCCTGGGGAATTCCCTTTAGAAGTGTGGTGAACCATAGTTGGTTACCACTATGAGTGCTGAGCCATGGATGGTCAGCACTATGGGGGTTTGTAGATATGTTACTGTAGTTACTGTTGGGGTTAGGGTTGGGCTGTTCCACCTGTTGATATTGTTCTGTGGTCCACTCCAGTTGGCTCCGCCTACCTGGGGAAGTATAAAGGTCACTGCACTGCCTGGTGACCCTTTAGTCAGGGATTGTATTGTATATAGTAGCTCCATTCTTGTTAGTAATAAAAGCCTTTATTTCCCGGGTACAATCTAGCCTCCCGAGTGATTTAATCGCGCATCAAGAAGTTCCCAAGTAAGGGTTTACATGGCAATTACCCAGAAGTGCAAACTTCCCCTGAACTATTGCCCTGCACCGGGAACCATCAGAAAACTTGATTTAAACCACAAACTTCCAACAGTTCTGATTGGGTTACACTAATGGTTATACAGAAAAGGTTAGAAGGATTAAAAGGGGGCGACACGGTGGCAAAGTGGTTAACACTACTGCTTTACAGCACTAGGAACCCTGGTACAATTCCAACCTTGGGTGACTGTCTGTGTGGAGTTTGCACATTCTCCCCGTGTCTGCCTGAATTTCCTCTGGGTGCTCCGGTTTCCTCCCACAGTCCAAAGATGTGCAGTTAGGTGCATTGGCCATGCTAAAGTGTCAGGTGTGTTGGGCTCGGGTCAGGTGGTGGGCCTCGAGGGGGGTACCCAGGCCTTGGTTCAGGTCATGCCTGGGTGAGGGAGGTGGTTTGAAGTTGGAGGGCCGAGGGGAGTTGGACCTTGGTTTGCGTTGTGTCCAGTTTGGCCTGGTTGGTTGGGGGGGAGGGTGTTTCACCTCAGGAGTGGGTCAGCCCTTTGTGGCCATCCCCTTAGGTTCAATTCTGCCCCAGCACACCCATTGCGAGAAGGTCCTCTCCCTCATGCAGTGGTTGGTCTGAGGTCCGTTGAAGGTGGGTCCGTGTCAGGCGATATGAACCGAATGGGGGAACCTTCATTTCTGGAGGGAGCGTAGCAGACTTGTTGATGCAGGCACCTCCTTGAGTTCTGCTTTATCCGGGATGCCTTCTTCCTCTGCTTCCATCTCTGAGTCCATGTCCTTGCTATCTAGTGGCCCTATAGTCAAAAAAATTTCACCAATTTGGTCTCCATGGATGCCGCTAGTTGTTTCTTTATGCCATTTGTGAACATTTGCACCGCCCATTCTGCTAATCCATTTGACAACGGATGATAAGGTGCTGTTCGGATGTGTCAGATACCATTAGAGAGCACAAAGCCTGGAATCACTGCTAGTAAAGACCTTGCAATTACCAGAAACCAGGACTTCTGGCATTGCATGCATGCAGAAACTCTATCATAATTTCTCAATTGTAGCCTAAGATGTCATGGAGCCATGTGATGTTCATGCAACCATTTGGAGTGTGCATTTATCATGATTAAAACATGAACCCATAAAGGACCCCACAAAGTCACATGTGCACACACACACATATATGATTCCAATTTTGGGAAAGAACAAAGTAGGGGCAGTAAAGTTACAATAATCCCACCACAGCCGATGGTGAAATTTGTTTCCAATCTGATTTGGAATTAAAAGATTTATGTGTGGAAAAGAAACGGTTGGGTTCAGTTTCTGAAATGTACATTATAGATAATTTGATGTAATAATGCTGGAGTGAAACAAACACAGTCTCAGCCATACATGCTCTTGTGCAATATTTATGTAACTTGTCTGGTAAAGTTTATGGTTAATTTTGATTCCCAGAATGTTATTGGTGGGGGTTTCAGCAATGGTGAGGAATTTGCATGTCAAGGGGAGTTGGTCAGATTGTTGAGATTATCATTGCCTGGCCTGTGCTGCATTCTTCTTAATCTCCATAGCCTCTTTTAATTGTCACCTTTTCCAATGTTGCCATTCATTATCTGTGCGCTCTTCTATTCTTCACAATCTAAATCTCTCATGTTGGGGGTGCCTCTGGACGGGCACATGTAATTTTGAAGCATGTTACCACTGCGTAAAGACTCACTGGGTCCTGGTCATTTTGAAACTAGATGAAATAGCAGGTATGGGTGGAACTTTATTATGTTTTTCCATTCCAACATTATTACATCGTATTATTTACAATGTACAATTCAGAAGCTGGCCATCTTGCCTAAATGCTTCTTCTCCACATAAACTTTTTCCCATTCCTGTTCTTGTAACTCAGTCGGCATAACCATTCATTCCTTTCATGTGTTGACCAAGCTTTCACTTAAATACCTCTATGCCAAGATATTGAAATACTCTGCTTGGTAGCAAATTGCACATTTTAGCCAATCTCTGGACAAAGATGTTGCTGCCGCATTCTCTATTGAGTTTATAAGTGACTATCATATATTTCTGGCTGCTAATTTTGGTCTTTTGCAAAACTGGAAAAATGTACTTTCTAAGTCTATCCAAATAAACACTTTCATAATCTTAGAGCTCTGCCTAGTCACTCTCTTTTCCAGCCTTCTCTTTTCCAAATCATTCAGATTTATTGGAGGTGAACATCCCAGAAAGAGAAGGAATGGGGCAGCATGGTGGCACAGTGATTAGCACTGCTGCCTCACAGCACCAGGGACCCAGATTCGATTCCAGCCTTGGGTGACTGTCTGCGTGGAGTTTGCACATTCTCCCCATGTCCACGTGGATTTCCTCTTGGTGCTCTGGTTTCGTCCCACCGTTCAAAAATGTGTTCGTTAGGTGGATTAGCCATGCTAAATTGCCCCTTATTGTCCCAAGATGCGTAGGTTAGGGGGATTGATGGGGCAAATGCAGGGGGTTACAGGGACAGAGTGGGAACCTTTTATAAGATGCTTTGTTGGAGAGTTGGTGCAGACTCAATGGGTCGAATGGCCTCCTTCTGCACTGTAGAGATTCAATGATTCTATAAAATACTTCCTCCACAAAGAGGGAAAGCAGAAAGAGTACATATATTTACATTAAAGCACATGACAAGTCAAAGATTTTCATTCTGAAGGATGACATGGACCTCCCATGTGAGTTGCTGCCATAGTTGACAAATTTGAGCTGTGTCTGTAACACACAAACACCTGTGTCTGTAAGGTTGTCAAATCTGGCTTTGCTGGATCTTTTCCTTCCAATGATTACTTCCAGTGCAGGATAAACAAACTATTTGCAATATTTAACTAGACTAGCATCAGCATGTTTAGAGGATTAAACAGCATCTGCTTGCAATTGGCTACCTCACTTTGAACAAATAATGAAAAGAGGTGATCTTTGCACAGCTACAGAAAGCACAGGGAATCCCTTAGTAAGCATCAAAACAGGAAACACGATTTATATGATTATCAGCACAAGGTAGAGATTTGAAGATCTTGATGCAGGGATGATGAATTCTATGTCCTGGTCAGGGTGATATGTAGGGGTTGATGTGCCCAGGACTTTGCTGCTCTTGTCTTTCCCACAGCAGTGATCACAGGGAGCTTGGCAAGTTTCTATTGTTCATTCTGTAAATTGGACATTTTATATCCAGAGTGCATGAGTAATGTAGGGAGTGCTTTTGAACCCAGTGCTGCTCAAGTGCCTTGTTCTGTCCTCAAAGATGTTGAGGCTTGTGAATACTGTGCTGGCTGTACCTCTTTGATTTGATTTGATTTATTATTGTCACATGTATTAGTATACAGTGAAAAGTATTGTTTCTTGTGTGCAATACAGACAAAGCATACAGTACATAGAGAAGGAAAGGCGAGAGTGCAGAATGTACTGTTATAGTCATAGCTAGGGTGTAGAGAAAGATCAACTTAATGCAAGGTAGGCCATTCAAAAGTCTGATGGCAGCAGGAAAGAAGCTGTTCTTGAGTCAGTTGGTACATGTCTTTAGACTTTCGTATCCTTTACCCGATGGAAGAAGATGGAAGAGAGTATGTCTGGGGTGTGTGGGGTCCTTCATTATGCTGGCTGCTTTTCCGAGGCAGTGGGAAGTGTAGACAGTGTCAATGGGTGGGAGGCTGGTTTGAGTGATGGACTTGGCTTCATTCACGACCCTTTGTAGTTTCTTGCGGTCATGGACAGAGCAGGAGCCATACCAAGCTGAGATACAACCAGAAAGAATGCTTTCTATGGTGCATTTGTAAAAGTTGGTGAGAATCTTAGCGGACATATCAAATTTCCTTAGTCGTCTGAGCAAGCAGAGGCATTGGTGAACTTTCTTAACTATAGTGTCGGTATGGAGGGACCAGGACAGGTTGTTGGTGATTTGGACACCTAAAAACGTGAAGCTCTCAATCATTTCTACTTCGTCCCCGTTGATGTAGACAGGGGCATGTCCTCCAGTATGCTTCCTGAAGTCGATGAGTATCTCCTTTGTTTTGTTGACATTGAGGGAGAGATTATTATCATCGCACCAGTTCACCAGATTCTTGATCTCTTTCCTGTACTCCGTCTCGTCATTGTTTGAGATCCAACCCACTACGGTGGTGTCATCAGCAAACTTGAAAATCAAGTTGGAGGAGAATTTGGCCACACAGTCGTAGGTGTATAATGAGTATAGTAGGGGGCTGAGAACACAGCCTTGTGGAGCACCGTTGTTGAGGATAGTCGTGGAGGAGGTGTTGTTGCCTGTCCTTATTGATTGCAGCCTGTGGGTTAGGAATTTCAGGATCCAGTTGTAGACGGAGGAGCGGAGCCCCAGGCCACGGAGTTTGTAAGAATAATGGTGTTGAAGGCTGAGCTGTAGTTGATAAATAGGAGTGTGACATAGGTGTCTTTGTTATGTACGTGTTCCAGGGTTGAGTGCAGGGCCAGGGCGGTGGCGTCTGCTGTAGACCTGTTGCGGCAAAAGGCAAACTGTAGTGGATCCAGGCAATCTCGGAGGTTGAAATTGAATCGTGCCATGACTAACCTTTCGAAGCACTTCATAACGATGGATGTCAGAGCCACTGGACGATAGCTATTAAGGCTTGCTGACTCACCAGGATATATAAAGGGTTACAGGTGGCACTGTTGGGCATGTGTATGTGGAGTTGTAAAAGAGAATAAAGTGTTTGTGAAGAAGCTGAACTTGCATCATCATTTATTGCTGGACTGCAACTGAGCGGCTTAACACTTTGAACACGAAGGGGCAATGTAAATTAGGCAATTCACCTCATTGGACAAAGACAAGCTGATAAATATGTAAAGAAGGTCATCACCAATTCATGAATTCAATTAAGTTCTGATTCAAATCAAAATGCTGCCTATCAGACACATATCTGAGCAAATCACATGAAATTTTGCCTGGAATTCACTGGCCATTCACGCCAGCAGGATTCTCCAGTCCCGCCGGCAGTGCACCCCCACCCATGGGTTCCCCCTCAGCTTGGGGCGACATCAATGGGAATTCCCATTGACAGCAGTGGGACCAGAGAATCCCGCCGTGAGCAACCAACCCACCACCTCCTGCCGATGGGAAACACGTGGCTAGGAGGACAGAGAATCTCACCCTTTGTTTTAATATTGAATGGTTTTGCTCCTCCTTTTGATTTGATTTGATTTATTATTGTCACATGTATTAACATACAGTGAAAAGTCTTGTTTCTTGTGCGCTACACAGATAAAGCATACTGTTCATAGCGAAGGAAACGAGAGAGTGCAGAATGTAGTGTTACAGTCATAGCTAAAGTGCAGAGAAAGATCAACTTAATGCAAGGTAAGCCCATTCAAAAGTCTGACAGCAGCAGGGAAGAAGCTGTTCTTGAGTCGGTTGGTACGTGACCTCAGACTTTTGTTTCTTTATCCCGAAGGAAGAAGGTGGAAGAGAAAATGTGTGGGGTGTGTGGGGTCCTTAATTATGCTGGCTGCTTTGCCAAGGAAGCAGGAAGTGTAGACAGAGTCAATGGATGGGAGGCTGGTTTGCCTGATGGATTGGGCTACATTCACAACTTTTTGTAGTCCCTTGCGGTCTTGGGCAGAGCAGGAGCCATACCAAGCTGTGATACAACCAGGAAGAATGCTTTCTATGATGCATCTGTAAAAGTTGGTGAGAGTCGTAGCTGACATGCCAAATTTCCTTAGTCTCCTGAGAAAGTAGAGGCGTTGGTGGTCTTTCTTAACTTTAGTGTCGGCATGGGGGGACCAAGACAGGTTGTCGGCGATCTGGACACCTAAAAACTTGAAGCTTTCGACCCTTTCTAATTCATCCCTGTTGATACAGACAGGGGCATGTTCTCCTTTATGTTTCCTGAAGTCGATGACAATCTCCTTCGTTTTGTTGACATTGAGGGAGAGATTATTGCTGCTGTACCAGTTCACCAGATTCTCTATCTCATTCCTGTACTCTGTCTCGTCATTGTTTGAGATCTGACCCACTACAGTGGTGTTGTCAGCAAACGTGAAAATTGAATTGGAGGGGAATTTGGCCACACAGTCATAGGTGTATAAGGAGTATAGTAGGGGGTTGAGAACACAGCCTTATGGGGCACCGGTGTTGAGGATGATCATGGAGGACGTGTTGTTGCCCCTCCTTCCTGATTGTGGTCTGTGAGTTAGGAAGTTCCGGATCCAGTCGCAGAGCAGGTTGGCTATTGATGGCCAAACTATACTGAACACATCATCTTGATGCATGCTGGGATGTAATTTCTTTCAGTAAAGCTAGTTATAACTTTTTCGGCTGACAGAATGAGTGTGAATTAGCGTATTGTTTACAGTGAAGAAAAGGGGGAAAATAAATGTAATTAAAGAGCTGTCGTTTAAAGGTATAAAGGAAAGAATATGGATTCTGGAAACATTCATATCTGACAGCATCTGTGGAGAGAAATAAGATGCTGATGAAAGGTCACATGCCTGAAATATTGGCCTGGATCTTTGTTATAATGGTGCATCTTTTCATCATTGTAGAAGCGACCAGAATCCTTGAGTCCAGATCCCAAACCCGGCACCTACCATTTTTTCTGGAGTGGAAAAGAGCCCAAGTTGGGATTTGCACATGCACATTCTACAAAGAAAACTTCTCACAGAAATCATGTGATTTTAGTGTGAGAGGTATCTGAACCCTGACTGGTGCAGATTAGACCTGGTAGGAGCACTTGTGACTTGTTCAGATAGACAGGGTACGCTTTTGGAGAGGTGAGGTACCCCTTTGGCTATGGTACCAGGACATGTTTGGAGGTGATGAGTTGCCCTTTGAGAGAAGTATCGTCCCTTTCAGTGAGGTCAAGGGTCCTTTGGGAGAGGAAGGATGCCCTATGGGTGTGGTAAGATGCCCTTTGGGATTGCACAAGGTCAGTATGGATTTGCACAAGAAGTGCACAAATTCATGGAAACTTGAAGATCTTTGGAACTATCAAAAACATTTATGAAAAGTGTTAAGATGAACTGTCAAAGGGAGCTGTCAAGATGTCAAGGCATTTAAAGCTTCAGCCCTTTGAAGAAAATGTAGGGATGTCTTTAAAAAAAATCACTTGCTCTTTCAATCTGTCTATTGACATAAGCCTGAGGGCTGCCATTACTGGATTAGAGTTATATACCTACTTTCAAAACTGTCCATCATTTCAGTAAGGTACCTGCCATTTCACTGTTTGATTGACAGCCTCAACTGGCTATGGAATCTTTGAAGTGGGATGCTAATGTAGTTGAAGGAGTCTAAGTGTAATAGGTGGATTTTTATGACTGAGAATGTTTTTTTAAGTAATTACTGCAATAGAACTTTAGAGCAATAGAATACCTGCAACTTTATCTTATTATTTATTTATTATTCTCACAAGTAGGTTTACATTAACACTGCAATGAAGTTACTGTGAAAATCCCCAAATTGCCACACTCCGGCGCCTGTTCAGATACACTGAGGGAGAATTAACATGGCCAACCACCTACCCAGCATGTCTTTTGAACTGTGGGAGGAAACCAGAGCACCCGGAGGAAACCCACGCAGACAACGAGAAAATGTGAAGACTCCGCACAGTCACCTGAATCAAACCCAGATCCCTGGCACTGTGAGGCAGCACTACTAACCGCTGTGCCAACATGGGTCCTCAATTCTGCCAATTGTGGATATTGGGTGATTTGGCCTGGTAAGTATTAGGGCAAAGGATTGTGGATAGGAGTCATGAGTTGGCATGGAGTGTATTTCTCCACCGGAGTGCTGCTTTGGGTTGAAGTAGAGTGCATAAGATGGATTTTGGTGACTGAGCGAGTTTGGTGAAGAGGGAAGGAATTGATCCTTTCCTTTTCTACCATTCCTCAGAAAGAAGAGTGGCCTTGGTAAGTAGGATCTGGTGAGTATTTATTCTCTAATTAATATACTCAAAGCTAGATGAAGTAAAATGAGTAATTTAAAGCTAAGTCATGGCAGGGCAGCTTAGTCATCTGGAATGCTCCTCCTGTGTGATGGGGGATGTTCGGAACACTTCCAGTATCCAATGTGGCCACTTATACAGGAAGTGTTTTCAGCTGCAGATACTCAAAATCCACATTTCGGAGCTAGATCTGTGACTGGTGTAACTGTGGAGCATTGGCAAGGATGGGATATTCATGGTAGCATTTACAGTGAAGTGGTTACACCATAGGTAAAGAGTGTCCACCAAAGGTAACGAAAGTGAATGGGTGATTGCCTGACAGCATAAAAGTATTAGGCAGGTAGTTCAGCAGTCCCCTGGGTCCATCTCCGTCTCTGAGAGCTTTCCTATTTTGGATACTGCTGGGTGAGATAGTTTCTCAGGGGAATGCAGCAAAAGCCAAGTCTGTGTCACCGTGAGTGAGAAGAGCAATAGTGATAAGGAATTCTATCATAACGGGAACAGATAGATATTTCTACAGCCACAGATGTGACACCAGGATGAGGTGTTGCCTCCAGCTGCCAGGGTCAAGGATAACACTGAGTGGCTGAAGGACATTCTGAAGTGGGAGGTTGAACAACCAGAGGTCATCATCCATATCTGATGATGACGTCCTGAAATTAGAATACAGGTATCTAGGAAATATATTAACAAGTAGACAGAAATCTCAGGATTACTCCCAGTGCCATGTGCTCGCAAGAGCAGGAATAGGAAAGTAGATCAAATGGATGTGTCACTGAAGAGTTGGAGGGAGGGATTTAGATTCCTGAGGCTTGAGGTCCTATCCTGGGGAAGATGGGACCTGTCCAAGCTGGACAGGTTGCACTGGACGGGGACCAATATCCTCGCAGTGGTATTCATGAGTACTGTTGGACAGGGTTTAAACTAGTTTAGCAGGGGGATGGGAACCTGAGCGCAAGACAGGGAAACAAAAAGAGAAATGAAAGCCAGGAGCAGGAAGCCCAATTTCTTTTACAAAGTTCTTCTTATAAAGGGTTGGAAGGCAGGATTGTCATGAAGAAAGATTTGGTTGGCTATGCCTGTATTCACTGGAGGTTAGAAGAATGAGAGGGGATCACATTGAAATGTATAACATTCTGAAAGAGCTAGACAGACTGGATGCCAGAATGTTATTTCCTCTGGCTGGGGGGAGGGGGTGGGTCTAGAACAAGGGGTCACAGTCTCAGGGTACCGGGTCGGTCATTTAGGACTGAGGTGAGGATAAACCTCCTCACTCAGATGATGTTGAACCTATGGAATTCATTACCACAGAAGGTTGTAGAGGCCAAGTCACTGAATAAATTTAAGAAGGAAATAGATAGATTTTAAGGTGTCAGGGAGTATGGGGTGAGTGTGGGTGTGTGGTGCTCAGAAAGAGAATGAGCCATGATCGTGTTGAATGGCACAGCAGGCTCGAAGGGCCGAATGGTCTACTGCTGCTTCTATTTTTTATGGGCGGAATTTTCTCATTTTTTGACTAAGTGACAAGTCAGACGGCAACAGTGAGGTGTAGCACCCCAGCTCCACTGTCGGCTTTTCCCAACTTATTTTCTGGTACTCAGTCAAAGAAAATCAAGACTGTAGGTCCCATGATATCATGCTTACAGGTAGGTATCAGAACGAGGCTATCCTGCTCGCAACCTCGGCTCCTGACAGATTGATTGAAAGAATACTCTGATCGACCGATTGAAAAAAATTACAAAAGGAAGCCCCCCTCCCCCACAAGGAAACAGGGAGCCTTCACTCCCATGGGCATACATCCCCCAGCCCCGCCGCCCCTCCCTCGGCCCCTCCGCCCACCTCCCCTCACTTAGGCGGGCTAAGCGAGGGCCATGGAATCTGTTAATGTGGAACATATTGGCTCCACACCAACTTTGCTTCTGGGGGGATGCTGAGGGGGGAAGTGAGGCAGTGCGCCCCCATCCCTAACTCTCATATTATTCAGCCCTTTGATACTTTGCTGGTGCACAGAGGCTGGCCTTTGACCCAGCCCACCCCTGCAGCCGGCACCCTTTCCTTGTTGTGGATTCATCTGGCCTGACTAACATAGCCTGCCATCCCAGAAAGAAAACCTAACTTTCAGTCAGACATTTTTCAAAGTCGGATTCACGGAGTTGGGAATTCTCCTAACTCTGCACACCTGACTTGAGGATGAAAATCTAGGCTTTGTTTCTCCCCCCACAGATGCTGTCTAACTTACTGAGTTTTTCCAGCATTTTCTGATTTTATTTTATCTTTCCAACATGTGCTGTAGTTTATTTTTGTATTAGCAGCCAATAATTAGCAAGTGGAGTTTAATATAGTTAAATATAAAATTACGTATAGGGGGGCTAATAGCACGGTCTGTTTGCAAAACCATAGGGACTGTTGTTCTTTATGTGCACATTGTCAGGAAACTCAAAGCTATCTCTGAGGTTGGGAGCTCCAACATCTGATAACCTTTGGGCCTCCTACAAATATGTCACCTAGGAACTGGCTGAACATGCATTCTTCAGGTCCAGTGCGAGCCCTGCATGCCCGCGCATAGAGGAAAGTTGAAAAATGGCGCAAAAGATCAGGTCAGATGGCAGTATGCAGAGTCCCATGAGTAGCAAGTGTGCCAAGTAAGGGACAGTGGGCAGGGACAAGGTTCCAGGGAGTGTCCCAGTGGCAGGGATAAGAGTTTGGGGGCAGTAACTGGTTCCAATGACGATAAGAAAAAGAGAAACAGTCTTGAATGACAGAAAGAGTTGCAGGGAGAATACCTCAAGTAAAGTGGGCTTGAGAAAGGCCTGAAGATCTGAGAAGGCAGCTGATAGCGACCCCGTGCTGTCGGCCATCAGGGCAAGATTCGCCTTTGGAGCAGTGGCATTCTGCTTGGCACAGCCGAAGATCTGAAATTGTGCTCGTAAGGTGACTCCTGCGCACATTCAGGAATCCAGCTGAAAGAAAGGCAAGATTGTTAGCTAGGTCGTGGTTGAAGCTATCCGAATGGGAGCAACTTTTGGTGAGAATTCCAAAGTGAGATCTTCAAATATGGAGATTGGAAACCCTCATGAGAAAGACAAAGTTTCAGTGACATTAGATGCTTCACAATCTGACAAACATCTGAGTGGACTGTGGTAAAATCCATGGAATCGAGTCTGGTAGCATTTACTGTGCGGTATAATGTGTTCGATCACAGCTCGCCAACTAATTCACATGTACCTCATGCTTGCCCTGAATATTAGAGTGTAAGATTATATTATAAATTGTTTTACCGTTATGAACTTGAATAGTAGGTTTATTTTTGTTCATTCCAAACCCATGGAATCCTGTGACTTTGTTCAGTTTACAAGCATATGGAATCTCAAACTTGGTCTACTTTAACCCAAGGATTATTGTTCCCAAATCAGATCTCACCCACAACCTGGGATATAGTTAAGGATCATAACAACATGTAGCCAATTGGGCTGATGCTGCATCATATTACAAGATCAGCTCTTCAAATGTTTTAACAGTGTTCATAGCACTTAGCATAAAAACTCTTGGGCAGCATAGAGACGGACAATAGGAATCTTGGGCATCGCCAACAATAGACTCTCTGTCTATATAGAATCATAGAATCCCTACAGTGCGAAGGAGGCAATTTAGCCCATCAAATCTGCATTGACTCTCCGACAGATGATCCCACACAGGCCCTTTTCCATAACCCCACGTATTTGCCCCGCTAATCCGCCTAATCTACACATCTTGGGACACTGAAGGGCAATTTACTATGGCCAATTCACCTCACCTGTATATCTTTGGAGTGTGGGAGGGAACCGGAGCACCCGGAGAAAACCCTTGCAGACAGGGAGAGAATGTGCAAACAGTCACCTAAGGCCGCAATTGAACCTGAATCCCTGGTGCTGTGAGGCAGAAGTGTTAACCACTGTGCCACCATACCACCCAAAACATATAGAGCAGCCATTTTTAAAAATGCTTTTGTTCAACATTGCTCCTTTCTTTGGAAGCTGAAGAAATGGGAGTTGTGGCGTTATTGGACACAGGTGCCCAATGTGTCTGAAGGAACTTTTTCCTGGAATGTTCTTGTTACAAGCACACTAAATGGAGACTCATAATTTTCATGGAATCTAGACATTTGACGTGTGCACATGCCGCTTTTGAATTCACTGTTCTCTGAGTCCAGGGTGAGGCAAACCTTGGCCCTTCACACTCAACGATGCAGTACTCTGGCACCTAAACTTACATTTTATCTCACCAGTGAACCACTGTCCAAATAAAGCAGCAGCACTCATTGTCAGAGCAGGTAGTGTCACTCTCGGATAATATGATAGATATGCGAGAGAAGGTTATTTAAATTATCTATAATAATTTAGGGATTGAACTGCATTTGTTGTCACACCTTAGAAAACTGGCTGGAAATAAATCCTTACCATTCGGTCTTCTGTAATAATGTAAAGAAAAACATGCTGCTGTTAATACGGAAGAGATTTAATTTAATTGGAAATGTCCTCTGCATGGATTAATTACACACACATTCCTCACCTGGGAGAGAAACTCCCTTTAACTTTCCTCAAAAAATGTCACTTTGATTTTTTATGTATTAGAAGTATAATACAGAATCCAGCAATAATCATGCAGTTGTTATAGCTATGATTCCTTTCATCATTTTTGCTTTATGGCTTTCTTTTCTTGTCACAAATTCCCTTTCTTTCAGAGAGCTATGTCAGTGGTCTACAAGCTGCATTTGTTGTGTCTTTTGTACAATAAAATGTTACCATTTAACAAGGAATAAAGAACATTGAATCATCGGGAATCTAATGAACAGAGTTATTGTAATTGGTAAATAATGCCAACAAAAGTTTTTGGCATCTTTACATTTGATTGTTTCGCTATTCGAATTCAGATTTTTAAGGTCTTTTGTTGCCATTAAAGTTATACATTCTAACATTGACTTGATACAAAGGCTTATTGATCCTGAAAACAGTTTTATTATTGGCAAACTGATGGTTTAGAAATTCCAACAATGTGCTCATCCCAGTATGTTGTAGTTTTTGTTTTCAGATTGAAAACGACTATACTAAAGATATCAAGGACAAACATGATGGCCCTAAATGGCAGTGGGAAAGTCGGGAAGTCTGAAACTGGAAGAATGTCCAGTGCAGTCACGAGTCTAGCGTGTTGCGGTCCATGTGATATGAAAGTTGAGCCTGAATTTGTGCTCCTGGTGAGGGAATCAGAGTCAGGAAAATTCCCAGCTCTGCAAACCCAAGCCAGGAAAAAGTGCCCCGGAAACTCCAATTTCTGTGCCACAAGCTGGGGCTAAAATGGGAATCATGGTGGGGGAGGCAGTGGCGTAATGGTATTGTCATTGGATTCGGAATCCAGAGACCCAGGGTCATGCTACGTGGATCTGGATTTGAATCGCACCATGACAGATGATGCAATTTGAATTCAATCAATAAAAAAAATCTGGAATTAAAAGTCTGTGATGACCATGAAACCATTGTTGTAAAAACTCTCTGGCTCACTAATGCCCTTGAGGGAAGGAAATCTGCCATCCTTACGTGGTCTGGTCTACATGTGGCTCCAGAGCCACAGCAATGTGGTTGACTCCTAACTGCCCTCTGAAGTGGCCGAGCAAGTCACTCGGTTGTATCCAATCGCTGTAAAGTCTATAAGGAACGAACTTGGACGGACCACCCAGCATCAACCTAGGCACCAGAAATGACAACGGCATACTCATCCCTGTCAACTCTGCAAGTTCCTCCTTACTAACATCTGGGGGTTTGTGCTACAATTAGGAGAGCGGTCCCATGGGCATAGATGACGGCACAGTGGCATACAATGAGGAGAATTACCCTGGAAGTTCTCAACATTGACTCTAGGCCCCATGACGCCTCATGGCATCAGATCAAAAATAGTCAAGGAAACCTCCTATTAATTACCACCTAGCACCAGCACCCTCACGTCAGCCGATGAATCTGTACTCCTATATGTTGAACATCAGTTGGAGGAAGCACTGAGGGCAGCAAGGGTGCTCAATGGATGCTTTAACTTTGCAACATTTTTCAGGTGAAGTAATGAATTAATAATACTTCACAAAGGTTCTGGAATTATACAGCACAATGTCATAAAAGATAAAGTCCACACCCTTAGCCAATATTCTGAAGGGCTTCCTCAGAACTACACCAGAAAGTCGTCTAAATGCATGGATAAGCATTTCTCGTTGGAGTATTTAAAGTTGATTCCTCACGAATGAACTTCTCATGGCAAGACTGACCTTGGTTCAGAATGAAAAATGAGCATAAACAGTCAATGTGTCTTTGAGCTTTTACATTAAAAGATAGGAGCTATCTATTGCATGTAGTCAATTAGTTAAGTTAATGGTCGTCATGAAAAAGCGAGGACTGCAGCCCTTTTGCAGACAGGAATGGAATAAGTAATAAGATTTGAATCTGAATCCACTCCTTGCCCATTGGTATGCAAATATGTCTATTAATTATGAACACAGTTCTACGTTTATGTATTTTAACCGGTGCATTCTTTTAATATTTTTGACAGGTGGACAATCTATCCCACATTGCCATAATCCAGGAGGGAAAATTCAATTTTCATGAAGCATCAATCAAATGTGTACCTCACTGTTTATTGATTTTTAGATAATGGACCTTCCTGTGCATTAGAGTTGAGGGAATGTCAGGACTCTTTGGGTTAGAATTTGGTCCTATGGTACTCCTTACCTTTGGCGATCCAGGTGCTATTTAGTGTTGAGAAATGGCATTTGCACCACACATGCAAACTTCTGATGTGTGCCACACCAGGTACACTTTTGGTGAATGCAAAACAAGAGGCAACCTTTGTATTCATCTCTGAAGCAATCATTAAGTGATTAACTTGTGCAGATATGGAACACATCACCTGATCCTGTTGCCTCTTGCAACTTTGGGTTGCACTTGAAGTAGCCAACACCAGAAGAGAAAATGCTGGAAAATCTCAGCAGGTCTGGCGGCACTAGCATTGATTGCATAAGTAAAAAACCAGTGTTTAACAGCATGGAATTAAAAAAATAAGTACTGGCTGTAATCACTCCCAATCCCAAGGTCCCCAACCCCAAGGCAATCCCAATCTCCCAACTCTACTCAACACTCTCAATTCATCAACAATACTCCAGAATCCACAATCCCTGACCACCTCCTCCTCCCCCACGATGGTCCTCTGACCACACCCTGAGGCCCAGTCATTTCTCTTGCGAACCTCCACCCTCTTATCCACTTACCTGAATGTGGGCACACAAAAATTTGTGGACTTCAATAACTTTGTCTTCTGTGTGTTTACGAGGTCAAAGACCCAAAATCTCCAGTACCTCAGACATCCATGTTTGAATGCAGGCTGTTAGCACTCTGCAGGTAAGGCACTCAAAATGAGTTCAACCAAATGTATTGGCCTTTATTTTCCTCATTTATTTCATCTGTTTATATGAGATTAACCTTCCTTGAACACGTGGACAAAATCCATCTGGTGATTGCTTAGGAGCACAGTAAAGAAACTGTGAAGTTGTTTCTGTCACTGGGAGCATAAAAAATTATAATGTAATAAATAAGAGTAGGAGCTGATCATTCTGCCCTTCAAGCCCACTTCACCATTCGATACAATCATGGCCAATCTTCTGCTTCAACTCCATCTTCCCACCCCCTTAATTCCTTGAGAAATGAAAAACCTGTCCATTTCAACCTTAATTATCCTCAATGGCAGAGCATTGACAAACCGTTGGGTTGGAGGATTCCAAATGAGTGAAGAAATCTGCTGAATGAAGACATTTCTCATCTTGGACATAAATGATCCTTTCCTGAGACTGTGAGCAGGATTTCTGTCAGTGAAACAGGTATGAGAGTTAGGAATTTCCGTGACCTTGTAAATCTATCTCCGTTCTGGAGGAGCGTGTCAACCTGATTCTTGTGTTCCAAAGGTGAGCATGGGTTGAAGATGGGCCCACCTCGTGTGGTGGCAAGATTGATGCAGCAACAGAGGCGGTGAATAGCAAGATCGGCAGGTGTGATGCCTTGCCTTCATTTACAGGGACATCAACCCAATTATAATAACAGCTGTTAGACCCTTTAGCCCTTACCCACACTGCCCTTCATGCTTTCACCGACCTTCCTGACCTCTCCACACCCATTCATATCTTTCCCTTTATGAATTCAGTGGGACTAGGCAAAAAATGGTTCGGCACAGACAAGAAGGGCCAAAAGGCCTGTTTCTGAGCTATAATTTTCTATGGTTCTATGGTTCTAATTCAAGGGATGTGTGTGTCTCTGGCTAGGCCAGCATTCATTGCCAATCTCTGATTCTCCTTGAGAAGGTGATGGTGAGCTGACTTCTTGAACCGCTGCTGTCCATGTGATGTAGATACACTCAGTGTTGTTAAGGATGGATTCCATGGTTTTGACCCAGCGGCTATGAAGGAATGGTGATATATTTCCAAATCAGGATGGTGAGTGACTTGGAGGGAAACTTCCAAGTGGTAGTGTTCTCATGTGTATGCTGTCCTTGTCCTGCTAGATGGTAGTAGTTGTGAGTTTGGAATGAACTGTCTAAGGAGTCTTGGCGTGTTGCTGAAGTGCATCTTGTAGATAGTACCCACAGCTGCCACAGTTTGTCAGCAGTGGATGGAGTGAATGTTTGTGGAAGGAACACCAATCAAGCAGGCAGCTTTATTCTGTATGATGTCAAGCTTCTTGAGTGTAGTTCAAGCTGCACTCATCCAGGAAATAAGAGAGTACCCCATCACACCCCTGACTTGTGCCTTGTACCCCCAAGATTTTGATAGTGGAGGATTCAGTGATGATAATGCCATTGCATGTCATGGGGCAATGGTTAGATTCTGTCTTGACGAAGATGGTTATTGCCTGGCACTTGTGTGGCATGGATGTTACTTGGAACTTGTTGACTTAAGGCTGGATATTGCCCAAGTCTTGTTGCACTTGGACATGGACTGCGTCAGTATTTGAGGAGTCATGAATGGCGTTGAACATTGCCCAGTCATCAGCAAATCCCCACTTTGGACCTTAAGGAAGGTGGAAGATGGTTGGGCCTATTACAGTCCCTGAGAAACTCCTGCAGTGAAGTTCTAGAGCTGAGATGTCTGGCCTCCATGCCTTCTGTACATTGCAATAACAAAAACTATTTAAACAGATGTCCAGGCATCTGTCTTTCTACAAGGCCTCATTATGAATTCTTGGCTGATCTCCAAGAATGATTAATGGACTCAACAGGTGTTAGTTTATTCATTTTCAAAGGGGACTGTTAGCTTTGATTGATTGACATCTTTATTACCTTGTAATAGAATGATCTTTCTATGATGTATTTCTTCAATGTTTGTGCATTTGTTTGGACAGATTAAGAGGTGTGAAGTGGATTGAAGATTTTCTGACTGGGACTTTCAATTCCTATGCTTGATTGACAGCTTTATGAGAACATATGAAGGATACTGTTTTTCAAAGGGAATGTTGAATGCCTAGCTTAATTGATTGAAGGTACCCAATTAGAGACAGGGGTTCATCTGCACTTTACCCTCTCACCCACCCTCGGGACCTCTCTGTGGTGAACCATTGTTGGTTACCACCAGGAGTGCTGAGCCATGGTTTGGCCAGCACTATGAGTCTGTAGATATGTTACTGTTGGGGTTAGGGTTGGGCTGTTCTACCTGTTAATATAGTCCTATGGTACACTCCAGTTGGCTCCGCCTTCCGGGAGAGGTATAAAGGTCACTGCTCTGCCTGGTGACTCTTTAGTCTGGGATTGTATATAGTAGCTCCATTATTGTTGGCAATAAAAGCCTTTATTTCCCGGGTGCATCCAGCCTCCCGTGTGATTTATCGCGCATCAATTTTATTGCCAACAAAAATTTTTTTTTGACAAAAAAAAACAAAAGAAAACCATGGAGCAAATGCTGAAACCCGAGCGGCTTACATTGGATCCACGTGCGGCGGGGGAATCGAACACTTTCGACCATTGGTTGAAGTGTTTCCAAGATTACCTCGACGCCCCCACAGCGGCTCAAAACGACGCCGACAGACTGCGGGTCCTCCACGCGAGGGTAAGCGACACTGTATACTTAGCGATCCGTGAGGCCACCGACTACAAAGGGGCCATCGAGCTTCTCAAAAAGCGATACAACAAACCGCCGAATGAGATCCATGCTCGACACCTTCCAGCCACTCGACGGGGGCAGCCCAGCGAAACGACGGAACAGTACCTGTGTGAACTTCAGCAGCTAGCCAGAGCCTGCAACTGCAAGCCAGTGTCAGCGGCCCAGTATATGAGCGACCTAGTTCGAGATGCGTTCGTGGCGGGAATCGGCTCGTTGTACATTCGCCTTCGGCTGCTAGAGCAAGGTAACCTCGACCTCACTAAAACCGTAGAATTAGCTGACGCTCTAGAAACGGCCTCCAAAAGTCTGGAGATGTACCCCGACGACCGCATGGGGACATTGTGGCAGGTGCAGCCGCAGACTCCACTTTATTCAGCGGTTTCGAAAAACTGCGCGATTGCGTTTCCAGCCTCGGACCTGACGACGGCAGCAGCTCCAGGTGGCCCGCGGTGTTACTTCTGTGGGGGGGTGAAACACCCTCGGCAGTGATGTCCAGCTAAAGCGGTATTGTGCTCCGCCTGTGGCAAGAAGGGGCATTATTCCAAAGTCTGCCGGACCAAACCACCCTCCAAACATAGCAGTGCGGTGTGTGATTCCCAGGAGCCGGCCTCCTTGTCTTCTGCATCTTCGAGGTCTTCCACCACGTGCGATTCCAGAGCGTCGCCATTCCTAACGACGGAGTCGCAAGACACGTGCGACCTGCAGGGGCCGCCGTTTTTGGCGCCATCGATCACGTGCGACCTATGGGGGCAGCCATTTTGGTCGGCACCGACCGCAAATGACCAGCAGGGGCTGTCATCAACCATCTCAGCTGCCTGCAGTTGCACCCACGATCCAACGGTTGCGTCAATCATCCTGGACCAGGCCAAGCCTCACAGACTCGACAAGTCCATGATGGACATACAGGTAAACGGACGCCAGATTTATTGTTTGTTTGACAGCCGGAGCACGGAGAGCTTCATTCACCCTGACACCGTGAAGCGGTGTGGTCTCCAGATTCGGACTGTCAAGCAGACAATTTCGATGGCGTCAAGGTCCCGGTCTGTCACCGTGCTAGGGAGCTGCGTGGTCAACCTGATGGTGCAGGGCACGGTTTACGAGAACTTCAGGCTCCTTGTGTTACCGCACCTTTGCGCGCCGATACTCCTAGGACTAGATTTTATGGTCCACCTGAAGAGTGTAACCCTGCAGTACGATGGGCCACTCCCTCCGCTTTCAGTGGGAGCACTGCAGCCTCTAAATTGCCCAAAGCGCTCCACATGTAGTCTCTCGACACTCAGGATTACCCCACCCTCCCTATTCCAGAATCTCGTGCCAGGCTGCAAGCCCATCGCAACAAAGAGCAGGCGTTACAGCGCTGAGGATCGGATCTTCATTCGATCTAAAGTTCAGCGGCTCCTCAAGGAAGGGATCATCCAACCTAGCGCTAGTTCATGGAGAGCGCAGGTCGTGGTGGTTAAGAATGGGAACAAACCCTGGATGGTCATAGACTATAGTCAGACCATTAACAGATACACGCAGCTGGATGCGTATCCCCTCCCGCGCATATCTGACATGGTCAATCAGATTGCGCAGTACCGGGTGTTCTCCACCATTGACTTGAAGTCTGCTAACCACCAGCTCCCCATTCGCCCAGAGGACCAAAAATACACGGCCTTTGAGGCGGATGGTCGTCTGTACCACTTTTTAAGGGTTCCCTTTGGTGTCACGAATGGGGTCTCGGTCTTCCAGCGTGCTATGGACCGAATGGTGGACCAGAACGGGCTGCGGGCTACCTTCCCGTACCTGGATAACGTTACCATCTGCGGCCATGACCAGCAGGACCACGATGCCAACCTTCTTAGATTCTTACGCACTGCATCTCGCCTGAATCTGACCTACAACAGGGAGAAGTGTGTATTTCGCAAGCGCCGCCTAGCTATCCTCAGATACGTGGTGGAAAACAGGGTCCTTGGCCCTGATCCAGACCGTATGCGTCCCCTCCTCGAACTCCCCCTGCCCACTAGCATCAAAGCACTGAGAAGATGCTTAGGCTTCTTCTCATACTATGCACAGTGGATTCCCAATTACGCGGACAAAGCCCGTCCGCTCATCAAGTCTACCTCTTTTCCCCTAACAACAGAGGCTCGCTTAGCCTTTGCAGGAATAAAAGCCAACATCGCGAAAGCCACGATGCACGCTATTGATGAGTCCATCCCCTTCCAGGTGGAGAGTGATGCATCTGATTTCGCCCTGGCCGCCACACTTAACCAGGCGGGCAGGCCCGTTGCCTTTTTCTCTCGCACCCTCCAAGGCCCTGAAATTCAGCATTCTGCGGTGGAAAAAGAGGCCCAGGCCATTGTGGAGGCCGTTCGGCATTGGCGCCATTACTCGGCGGGAAAACGGTTCACTCTGCTCACGGACCAGTGGTCCGTGGCGTTCATGTTCAACAACACGTTACAGGGTAAGATCAAGAATGATAAAATCTTGATTTGGAGAATCGAACTCTCCACCTACAATTATGATATCATGTACCGTCCAGGGAAGCGCAATGAGCACTCGGACGCCCTGTCGCGTGGAACATGTGCTAGTGTGCAGGAGAATCGATTACAGGCTCTCCACAATGACCTCTGCCATCCGGGGGTCACTCGGCTCTTCCATTTTATAAAGGCCCGGAATCTACCCTACTCGGTGGAGGATGTCAGGTCCATAACAAGAAGCTGCCAGGTATGCGCGGAATGCAAACCGCACTTCTACCGACCTGACAGGGCACACCTCATTAAGGCCACTCGTCCTTTCGAAAGACTGAGTGTGGACTTCAAGGGCCCCCTTCCCTCGACAGATCGGAACGTGTACTTCCTCAATGTGATTGATGAGTACTCACGATTCCCTTTTGTCATTCCCTGTTCTGATATGACCGCTGCCACGGTTATCAAAGCATTATGGGATCTTTTCACCCTGTTCGGTTACCCCTGTTATATCCACAGCGATAGGGGCTCGTCGTTCATGAGCGAAGACTTGAGGCAATACCTGCTCTCAAATGGGATTGCCTCTAGTAGAACCACGAGCTACAACCCTAGGGGTAACGGACAGGTTGAACGAGAGAATGCTACAGTCTGGAAGGCTGTCTTACTGGCGTTGAGGTCTAAAGGTCTTCCAGTCTCCCGTTGGCAGGAGGTACTCCCTGATGCGCTCCATTCCATCCGCTCACTCCTGTGTACGGCAACCAACGCTACTCCTCATGAGAGAATGTTTTCATTCCCTAGGAAGTCTTCCTCGGGGACCTCATTACCGTCTTGGTTGACGTATTCAGGACCTGTCCTCCTGCGGCGGCATGTTAGGACCCGCAAGTCCGACCCTTTGGTTGAACAGGCCCATCTCCTCCACGCCAACCCTCAATATGCCTATGTGGCATATCCTGATGGGTGAGAGGACACGGTCTCGATTCGAGATCTGGCGCCTGCAGGGGGCTTGGAAACCCCAGTCGCTCCCACACCCCCAGTTAGGGACCCCCCGACCATTATCTCTTCTCCTGACACGTCGTGGGCAGTATCGGGACCACCACTTAACCCTCTTACTCCCGTGTACAGCTTGCCTGAGTCCAGGAGATTGTCGCCACCTCGAGGCGTGCTCGAGTCCAGCGGATTGTCACCACCTCGTGGTCTACCAGCCCGTGAGGAATTGGAGGAGCTACTGGACACCGCCTTGGAGAGAAGGTCACCGCGATTGTCTGAACCGGCGTCACCGCCAGTGTTGAGGAGGTCGCAGAGACGGTGCGGTCCCCCAAAACGATTGAACTTATAGACAGATGAACAGTTGTTCTGTTTTTTTGTGCCCCGCCGGCCTTTGTTTTTAAAGGAGGGGTGAATGTGGTGAACCATTGTTGGTTACCACCAGGAGTGCTGAGCCATGGTTTGGCCAGCACTATGAGTCTGTAGATCTGTTACTGTTGGGGTTAGGGTTGGGCTGTTCTACCTGTTAATATAGTCCTATGGTACACTCCAGTTGGCTCCGCCTACCGGGAGAGGTATAAAGGTCACTGCTCTGCCTGGTGACCCTTTAGTCTGGGATTGTATATTGTATATAGTAGCTCCGTTATTGTTGGCAATAAAAGCCTTTATTTCCCGGGTACATCCAGCTTCCCGTGTGGTTTATCGCGCATCACTCTCCACACCCATTCATACCTTTTTCTTTATTCATTAAAGGAATGTGGGCAGCATTCATTGCCCATCTCTGATTGTCTTTGAGAAGGTGGTGGTGAACTGCCTTCTTAAACCACTGCAGTCCCTACGGTGTAGGTACACTCACATGTAAACTTTGTCTAACAAAATGGGCCCCACTCCACCAAATTTGTAGAGTTTGAAATGTCTACCCCTTGTAATGGAACTGGTCAGGGTGGAAATGCTGTGCATGGTTTCACTACCACCACCCTTATTCCAACCCTGCAAAAATAGCTGAAAATGGAGCTGGGGAATCAAGTCCCACCCATCATATTTAAAGATCTCTCAATTCAACCTGATTCCATGAAAACCTGGGTCTGTGGCTCTGTGTTCTGAATTCAGGGGAAGCAACTCCTCAGAATCTAACCTGTTGAGCTCCTTCAGAATCTTGTGTGCTTCAATCAGATCACCTTTCATTCTTCTAAACCCCAGAGAATGTAGACCCATTTTAGCCAATCTCTCATCATAGGACAACTCTGTCACCCAGGGACTAATCCAGTGAACAACTGCTATATTGCCTCCAATGCAAGTATATCCTTGCTTAAATATGTAGGCATGATCATATTGAATTGGAAACCAAACTCAACGAGTCAAATGGTCTACTCCTAGTCCTATTGCTGATAGTCCTTTAGGATTACAAGACTTGAATATTGCAGAAAAAGAATACATGCTACCAAAACTTTTCATTTCACAATCATCAGGGTAGCTTATCAGAAATTACCAACTATAACTGGGTAACCATAATTTATACTGCATGAGAAGATGCACGATTGCACTTCTCATGCAGTATCAATTGTTGTTCCCCCATTGCTGTTGTAATTTCTGACGAGCTATCCCGATGAGTGCGAGACCAAAAGCTTTGACAGCATGCTTCTTTTTTGCTTATTTTTTATGTTTTCTTTTTAATGTTCTTTTCATAGATGTATTGGATGGACAATAATAGCACAAACGGAGTGAGAGAGATGGAAGTCAGAGGCTGCTCCAAATTCAGGGCTAGTGCCATCAGTTTCTTTTTATTTTCCATTCACCCACTCACTCACTTTGATCAATCATTCTCACACATGCAGAATGTGCTGAAGCAGAAAAATGTCACACAAAAGTGGTAAATATTTTAGAGGTTCTCTCATTGATCGGCACAATTCAGTTTTCCCAAGGATCCAGCAGATAAGCAGGAGAATTACCACCATTTTTTTTTGCCATGGTCTATGACAATGTAACTATGATTTCAAAGGATATCTTGTAGCCCACAATATATCATGCGTCTCTCTTCTATTTTTGTCAGCTGAGAGGAAGAATTTATCAGCGCTGCCAGCACCTTTACTCTTACTGATTGCAGCAAAGATTAGTTCATCTACACTCAACCTGGAAGAACCTCCATGGTTAGATCTGCTTGTCTAAATTTGAGCATTCCACTGTTTCATTGGGTAAACTCCCATTTGTCCTCCTATATAAACCTTGCAAAAGCAAAATACTATTGATGTAGTTCCAGTCTCAATAGACTGAACAATATGCTCCATGATTGGGAGCTCTCCCTGCCTTGCAGAGTGTATGGTGTGGCATGATGAGGTTGGACACTGTTTACAATGTCATCACGCCAGTTTCCAATATAGTACAGCATGTGGCCGAGTGGCCTACTGAAGAACAAAGAACAATACAGCACAGGAACAGACCCTTTGGCCCTCCAAGCCTGTGCCGATCATGATGCCCTAACTAAACTGAAAAAAAAACTTCTGCCCTTAGACCGTATCCCTCTATTCCCTCCCTATTCATGTACCCATTTGGATGACTCTTAAATGTTGCTAATGTGCCTACTTCCACCACTTTCTCTGGTAGTGCGTTCCAAGCACCCACCACTCACTGCGTGAAAAACTTCCCCCGCACATCAGCCTTAAACTTTCCCCTTCTCACCTTGAACATGTGCCCCCTTGTAATTGACACTTCATCCTGGGAAAAAGCCTCTGACTATCCATCCTGTCTATGCCTCTCATAGTTTTGTAGACCTCTATCAGGTCTCCCTCAGCCTCTGTCTTTCCAGTGAAAACAATCCCAGTCTATTCAACCTCTCCTCATAGCCAACTCCTGCTCCTAATGTGTATGCTTGTGGGTGGGTCACAAAGTCAGGAACTTCACACTTTATTTATGTGTCAATTTTAAATGACCTATTTCACTGCAATAATACGGTCCCTAGGCAATAATATGCCTTCAGAATCCATTTTTAAGGGCAAGATTGTTTGGGAGGGTTTTAAAATTAACTGAGACAAGAAGTCTCAGATTTGTTGTTGAAACTCAGTTGATTGTTCATCTGAGTGCACAGAGTAACATTTTGGATATGCTTTTCCTGAGAAGAAATCACTTTTCATTCATCCTTTGATCCTTTTGATAGTTTGTTGATTATTCTCCTGCGCATTGCGCAGAGGTCAGGAGCAAAGACTCACAGAGACTGGTGGGAATTTTGGTCTCAGTTGGAGACACAACTCTCTCACTTAGAGAGAAGTATTAGGAGGAGGAGGAGAAGAGTTAGAGGAAGAAGGGAACACTCAAAAAAATGCTATGTTTCCTTGGGTAGGGGACAGAACAGCGGCAGACCCCAATTGTTAGGAGGAGCCCAGAAACCTTCAGCAGAGGCACAGATGAGCTTATGTCATCCCAAGGGTGTACAGGCAGTGATTCAGCTCCCTGCAACTGAGTGAGTCTCAGTGCAGAAGACTCAGGCTTTTAAGGGTGGCTGTGACATCTCTATGTGAGATTCTCTCAAGGGAGATCTCGCTTGAGAGCCACCCAATGTCTATCATTCTGAAAGTGACAGTGCCACTTTCCTTCTTTGAAACAAGCTCATTCCAGGAAGCCTGTCGAGACCCCAATGGGTAACATAGCCCATTGGACACTATTCTATCAAGGCGGTCACAGATATAATGTTCCAAACGGCTGGGAGACACATCTACTTCAAATGGACAAAGCCCGGGGATTTGCAGCGATTACAGATTTTCCCAGGGTTCAGGGCAACATTGACTGCACATACATAAAGGTTCAGCTTGACAGCTGTAGCGGGATCTTTCTTTTTACTCCACTTGTGGGCCGGTATTTGGGGGTCTGCCGATAGCTGTGAGTGTCTCTCTCCTACAAATTTCAAAGGATCGTGGAATGCCGCACTGGGAGAACTCCGTAGGAGAGAGTGCTGAACCAGGCTCACCGTTTATACCTGACCGGTAGCCTGATACTTATATCACACAGCTATACCAGAACCGCCACCAAGGCCCCAGTGATTCTCTCCCTTGTCGGTGAGACAATAGCCACCCTGTACCCACACCACTCGAGTGGGTTCCCAAGAGAGAGAAACAAAGAGACTCTGATCCTTTATCTCCTGACCAGCAGTCTCCCTGGAGTGAGCGGGTTCGAATCGCTCAGATCACCCTCGGTTCTGGACTCCGGATTTATGGTAAGGGATATTGAAACTGTGACCTCGCCAGAGTGCATCAATGAGAGAACAAGAGGCAAGACGAACTCCAAAACGAGTTTCTAACTTACAGTGATTTATTTAACAATAGAATCAACCTCTCCAATGCCACACCACACATGAATAAAACTTATGCTTTATGCTATCACTATGGGAGAAATGCTAACGGACACAAGTAAAATCTTATTTTACACAATTCAAACAAGATTACTGAACTTTAAAATTACAATACACCACTCGTCCCCTTTCCCTCAACCTCTATCCTAACTTCGGGAACTTCACAAGGTTGGCTGGGATACTCACAATCCAAAAAGGGGTCCCTTGTGGCGAGCTCGAACGTCTCAGTGCGGGAGTTTGCGATTCTGGAAGAGGAGCTTGGCCTTGCTTGTCTGCTTTCTTAATCTTGACTTCTGCCCATTCGAACAGCCACACTCTCCAGCTGACTTTTCCAAAACGGCTTTCAAGCACCACAACTCTGAAAACAACTCTGCAGCACCTGTGAGACCTGAAGCACTGAAGCACCCCTTCTGCCTTGAACCTGTATCTTTTAAGTCTTGACTTTTCAAAAGGGTCCGATCGACTCCGTCCCCGTAGTTGCTTTCAAAGACAATGGGCTTTCGATCACCCGCAGTCTTGGTTTAAATTGAGTCAAGTCCAAACACAAAAGGCTGAAACTGCCTTGATTGATATTTTAATGTCCTTTTGATGTCCCTCCGGAGCTTCCTGAATGGTATCCCATTAGTAGGATGGGTCTTCTTGTCTTCTGGGGGTGGGCCGATTTCCATGGCCATTGCTGATTTGTTTACTTATTCGTCTGCTGGTCTCCATCTGCCTTTGTTCCAATGATTAGATCACAGGTGTGTCTGCCTTTCTACTTCCACTGGCCGCTTGCATATTCAAGGCTGGCTCACACCTTTCCTTATCCCAGTCCGAGGCCGGCTATGCTTGTCCTGCCGAGCCTCCTGGGAAGCTTTCCATCAGGCAGCAGCCAGAGTTGGTCACTTTTAAACTGTCAAGATTTCTTCTGCGTCCTTTAACGTATGGAGGATTGCCCTGAAACTTACACAGCCCTGCACCTTCATATGTGGAAAAGAGTCACGACACTCGATCAATATGTAACTGGTGTGTAACCATAATTGGTAGGCCGTACAAGTGTGTGCCAGGGATTTGGACTGCAGTCATGATTCAAAGATCTCTCGGAGCTCACGCATTCCAAAGCTTTTCACCAACCAGGAATCTGTGGGGGAATAGCTACTCGGTGATAAGGGCTATCTCCTAAAAAATGTCTAATGACGCCTGTGAGGGTGTCCTGACCTGACACAGAGAGGAGGCACAACGACAGACACTCTAGCACCAAGACCACAGTGGAGTAAACTATATTGTCTCCTTAAGATGCCATTCTGACAAATCTGAAGCTGCATTACATTACACCCCCCTCTCCTGTGTTCCTGATAGTCCAGACTGAATGGAGGGGCAGAGAAATTGGAGGATGGAAGGAAGGGAAGAGAGAGGCTGGAGGTTGTAGGGAAGGGAAGAGTTTGGAGAAAGAAAGGGAGAGTGTGTGGGGACTGGGGAAAAGGAGGACAGAGTGGAGACTGGAGGGAGAGAGGGGGTGAGTTTAGACCTTGAGACTGAAGCCAAGAGTGGTGGTGGGGTTGGTGGTGGGGGTGGTGAGGGAGGGGTGCAGAATTTGGACCATGAGACCTGAGGAGTGGGTAGCTGGAGCACATAGAGACTGAGACCAAAGTTAATTAAGAACTAATTGGGGTCAGATGGTGCTTTCAAGCATTTAGTGGACAAATTATTTTGGACAAAGTGAAAAACTGGATAAATCAAATCTTATTTAAGTAATTAATTTTCTTGTATTTTTCAATGCAGACTGCTGAATGTGCGGTGATAGCTTTAATCACGTGGAATAGCTTTTGAGTGTGCAGAATAACTTCGAGCCTGGGAGATCGCTTTGAGTATGGAAGGATAGTTTTGAACACATGGGATAACTTTGAACACGTTGGATAATCTGGGATAGCTTTGAGTGCGTGGAATAGCTTTGAGCACATGAGATATCTTTGAGCATGCAGGATAGTTTTGAACATGTATAATAGCTTTGAGTATACAAGATAACTTTGAGTGTGCAGGATAGCTTTGAATGCATGGGAAAGCTTTGAGTGTGCAGGATAGCACTGAGCATGTGGGAAAGTTCTGAGCACATGGGATAGCCTTGAACGCACGGGATGGATCGAGAATTGGTTGACAAACAGAAATAAATGGGAATAAATGGGTCTTTTTCTGATTGGTAGGCAATGACTAGTGGGGTATGTACTGAAGGAATCAATGCTTGACCCCAAGTTGTTCATGATATATTGGGTTGCTGACAACACAAAACTGGGCCCTACTTTCCAATAATTATTCCCCAGACACAGTAAGGCCAATGCTCACTTTATTAACTCTTTTTTTAAATTTAAATACCTTTCGAAGCTCTTATTATCCATTTTTATATTACTGGCTAACATTTTCTTGTATTCTAGTTTTCTCCTCCTTATCAATCTTTTTGTCATTCTTTGGTGTCCTTTATATTCTTTCCAATCTTCTGACCTGCCACTCGTTTTTGCTCAAATATTTTTCTTGATGTTTAATACTACCTTTCACTTATTTAGTTAACTACAGATGATGGACCCTTCCCTTGGAATTTTTCTTTCTCATTGGACTGTGTCTATTCTCCATGTTCTGGAATATCCCTTTTAGTGTCTGCCACTGCACACCTGTTGATCTATCACTTAAGCACATTTGCTAGTTCATTTTAGCTCGCTCCACATTCATGCCCTTGTTTAAGTTTAAAATATTAGTCTTGGATGCACGCTTCTCTCTCTCAAATGGTTATCTGTCTGGGAAATTGGTGTTGACCTAGATTATTAAGTTTTTAAATCAGTGACTAAGTCATATTGATGAAGTTGAAAGCCTTTCTGTTCTTTTACGCAAATATCTTGTTCCAATAGACCCCAAATGGGCACATGAGTCTGTAAATCACCCCCGTGCATTAGGGATCCCTACAATGGAGTAAGATTGGACAGCCCTGTCATGTCGCCATTGGTATTCTGTTGGATTGAGAAAGCAACTGCTGTGCCTGATAAACAATATACCAGTCAGACATTTCATATATCAGTGAACAGAAAATTGATTTGTCCTGCAAATGCTCTCTGTATAATCCTGAAAAAAGGCAGAGATACAAAGTTCATCTATGAATGGGTTGAGAGAGTGGATAATAAAGCATGCTGCATCCTAGGTGATACGATGGCACAGTGGTTAGCACTGCTGCCTCACAGCCAGGGACCCAGGTTCAATTCCTGACTTGGCTCACTGTCTGTGTGGAGTCAGCACCCTCTTCCCGTGTCTACATGTGTTTTCTCCGGGTGCTCTGGTTTCCTCCCACAGTCTGAAAGATGTGCACATTAGGTGCATTGGCCATGCTAAATTCTCCCTCAGTGTACCCAAAAAGGCACCGGAGTGTGGCGACTAGGGGATTTTCGCACTAACTTCATTGCGGTGTTAATGTAAGCCTACTTATGACACTAATAAATAAACTTTAAGCTTTATCAATAGGGCTTTGAGTGCATAAGTGCAGTGAAGAAGTTACATTAAACATGTATAAAGTGGAGTCACAGGTGGACATGGTGGTGAAGAAGGTATTCGGCAAGCTTGGTATCATTGGTCAGAACATTGAATACAGGAGTTGGGACGTGAAGTTGGGAAAAACATAAAGATGGGTACCTTAGAAATCCTACAGCACAGAAAGAGTCCATTCGGCCCATCGAGTCTGCACCGACCACAATCCCACCCAGACCCTACCCCCATATCCCTACATATTTTACCCACTAATCCCTCTAATCTACGCATCCCAGGACACTAAAGGCAATTTTAGCATGGCCAATCAACCTAAAGCGCACATCTTTGGGCTGTGGGAGGAAACCGGAGCACCCAGAGGAAACCCACGCAGACACGAGGAAAATTTGCAAACTCCACACAGTGACCAAGCCAGGAATCGAACCCAGGTCCCTGGAGCTGTGAAGCAGCAGTGCTAACCATGTGCTACCGTACCGCCCTGACACATAAAATGGCTGCCTGGCACATAAAAAGGTTACCTGGGAGAGAGACATTAAGCAGGCACTGACTTTTAGCGCAGACAGCTACTTGAAATTAAAACATGCAGGACAGACAGTTATTTAAAGTTAAACATGCAGGAATCAGATACTGCAGGAAGCCAGTAAGAGCTTGAGGCACTTTAAAGATAAGGACAGACCTAGGACAATAAGGACTGATAAAGAGAATAGCCATAAATGGGAACGGGAATACATAAATGCAGGAAAACCAATTACTGTATGTATAGACCGAAACTAAGTCATTGATAGTCACAGAAGGAGGAAATGTATCCATTCTATGAAACAATGCGATGTTAAAAGCCAATGTCTGTATATGTCTGGCTGTAACGATGTGTTAAACTATCGATCCTACTCAGCTATAACGATGTGCTGAATGGCTAATGTCCGGACTATCCATTGTCTAAAAAGTATAAAAATGAACGACTCCTATTGTATCATTGAGAGAAGGTAGCTGCTAAAGTACTGCGGAGTGCCAGTGCCTTTTCTCCACAAAGCTTTGTTAAATAAAACTGTATTGTTGAACCTCCAGTCTGACTCCAGTGGCAATTTTCCCACAACAGGACGTCTTGTTGAAGTTGCACAAGACATTGGTAAGGCCACACATTGAATACTATGTACAGTTTTGGTCACCCTATTCTAAAAAGGATATTATTAAATTAGAAAGAGTGCAGAAAAGATTTGTGAGGATGCTACCAGCACTTGATGGTTTGAGTTATAAGGAGAGGCTGGATAGACTGGGACTTTATTCCCTGGAGTTTAGGAGGCTTAGGGGTGATCTTATAGAGGTCTATAACATAATGAGGGGCCTAGGTCAACTAGATAGTCAACATCTTTTCCCAAAGGTAGGGGAGTCTAAAACTAGAGGGCATAGGTTTAAGATGAGAGGGGAGAGATACAAAAGTGTCCAGAGGGACAATTCTTTCACACAGGGGTGGTGGGTGTCTGGAACGAACTGCCAGAGGTAGTAGTAGAGGTGGGTACAATTTTATCTTTTAAAAAGCATTTAGACAGTTACATGGGTAAGATTGGTATAGAGGGATATGGGCCAAATGCGGGCAATTGGGGCAAGCTTAATGGTAAAAGCTGGGTGGCATTGACAATTTGGGCTGAAGGGCCTGTTCACATGCTATAAACCTCTATGACTCTATGAGTAATTATGATCTAGAATGCATTGTCTGAGTGTATGGAAGAGGCAAATTCACATGAAACTTTCTAAAAGGAATTGGATCATTTGAAAAGGAAATAAAATTGCAAGTGGAAAAGGCAGGAGAATAGCACTGGTTGAACTAATCTTTCAGAGGGCCAGCATTGACATGATGGGCTGAATGGCCTCCAGCTGTGCTGCACTCATTCGATGATTCTGTGATCTCTATTAAACTCTATTAAACTCCATCAAAATATATGGTGGGTAGCTCAGTTGCAGTTTTTATGTTTAATTTATCTTCTGGTTCTATGAGTTTCTCTGAAGGTTTTGTTTTCATTTCCCATAACATAGAAAAACATTGCAAGGTACTTCATGGGTGAGGAAAGAGCTAGCAATGCCCTTTACAGCAGGAACAGGAGAGGTGACCAAATGTTTGGCTGAAGATATAGACCTCAGGAAGAGTTATAAAGGTGAGGCCATTGGGGAAATAACTTGAAAGTTATGTCAATAACTTGTTCACCCTTCTGGGAGGATTGGGCTCTTTTTCAATTCCATTGCCTAATCCTCATGCGCACCAGCATTAGACAGTGCAAAGCAGTACCCATGTTGACAGCACTCAATATTCTGCAGGCAGAGGAATGGCACAAAGCCATGATGTTTCGTTGTGGAGCTGGAGCAGGCACAATGGGCGAAATGACTTCCTTCTGCGCAGTAACAATTCTGTGACCCTGTCTATTGAAAACCATTTACAGCAATGCTAGAAGAGTGCCAAAAGTACTTTTGATAATTCAAGATGACTAACATTTTGTGGTTGGCTCAATCTGTGTTAAGAAAATTTCCCGGCTTGTATTGAAGAAAGATCACAGCCATAGCTGTCTAGTAACTGATGCCCAAGACCATTTTGTATTACTGTATTCATGAAATGAAAGGGGTAATTATTTTGACATTCTGCTCCGCATGGAGAGCTTTTATCTGCCAGACATACATATCAGAAATTCAAATGTGGATGTTTTTCTAAACATTTAAATTAACAAGCAGGAAACCTTGGTACAGGACTCCACATGTAAGTGTCGGTTTTGAATATTAACACTTCAAAATAATCTGATTTAGCAAGATGCTAAGGATAGCTGTCAATATCTTGAAATGTGTGTAGCTGATGTCACCCAGCTACAACCCAGTGCTTTCAGTATCATGGGAAAGGCGTGAAGCAATTGCAGTATTGGATTTTCAGTTGCAGCATTACACTGAATTGTGAAGGAATACCGGTGGAGCAAAACATTTTTTCTGTCATAAAAATGGATAATGCTGGAAATCCTGTAAGCCAGGCTGCATCTACGGAGAGAGAAACTAAGTTAGCATTTCAGGTCAGTAACTTTTTGTCTAAAGTGGAAAAAGTTTGAGATGTATTGGTTTTAAGCAAGTACAGGGGCAGGGGAAAGGGGTAACTCAGCAGTGGGGAGTTGGGAAAAGAACAAGTTACGAGTTCAGGGAAGGTCTTTGATAGGTTGCAAGGCAAGAGAGATTAAATGAATGAAAGGATAATGGTGCAAGGTTTCTGAAATTATATTTTACTATATAGTAACTGATATCTCTAAGTTCAGGTCCTAAAATTCTCATAGACTTTTAGGGTTTCTATTCTGAAATGGAACAAAGAACAAAGAACAATACAGCACAGGAACAGGCCCTTCGGCCCTCCAAGCCCGCGCCGCTCCCTGGTCCAAACTGTCCCTCCATTCCCACTCCATTCATGTGGCTATCTAGATAAGTCTTAAACGTTCCCAGTGTGTCTGCCTCCACCACCATGCCCGGCAGCGCATTCCAGGCCCCCACCACCCTCTGTGTAAAATACGTCCTTCTGATATCCGTGTTAAACCTCCCCCCCACCTCACCTTGAACCTATGACCCCTCGTGAACGTCACCACCAATCTGGGAAAAAGGTTCCCACCGTTCACCCTATCTATGCCTTTCATAATTTTATACACCTCTATTAGGTCACCCCTCATCCTCCGTCTTTCCAGTGAGAACAACCCCAGTTTACCCAATCTCTCCTCATAACTAAGCCCTTCCATACCAGGCAACATCCTGGTAAACCTCCTCTGCACTCTCTCTAAAGCCTCCGTGTCCTTCTGGTAGTGTGGCGACCAGAACTGGACGCAATATTCCAAATGCGGCCGAACCAACGTTCTATACAACTGCAACATCAGACCCCAACTTTTGTACTCTATGCCCCGTCCTATAAAGGCAAACATGCCATATGCCTTATTCACTACCTTCTCAACCTGTGTCGTCACCTTCAAGGATCTGTGGACTTGCACACCCAGGTCCCTCTGCGTATCTACGCCCTTTATGGTTCTGCCATTTATCGTATTGCTCCTCCCTACGTTAGTTCTACCAAAATGCATCACTTCACATTTATCTGGATTGAACTCCATCTGCCATTTCTTTGCCCAAATTTCCAGCCTATCTATATCCTTCTGTAGCCTCTGACAATGTTCCTCACTATCTGCAAGTCCAGCCAATTTCGTGTCGTCCGCAAACTTACTGATCACCCCAGTTACACCTTCTTCCAGATCGTTTATATAAATCACAAACAGCAGAGGTCCCAATACAGAGCCCTGCGGAACACCACTAGTCACAGGCATCCAGCCGGAAAAAGACACTTCCACTACCACCCTCTGTCTTCTGTGACCAAGCCAGTTCTCCACCCATCTAGCCACCTCCCCCTTTATCCCATGAGATCCAACCTTTTTCACTAGCCTACCATGAGGGACTTTGTCAAACGCTTTACTAAAGTCCATATAGACGACATCCACGGCCCTTCTCTCATCAACCATTCTAGTCACCTCTTCAAAAAACTCCACCAGGTTAGTGAGGCATGACCTCCCTCTCACAAATCCATGCTGACTATCGTTAATGAGTTTATTCCTTTCTAATTGCGCATACATCCTATCTCTTAGAATCCTCTCCAACAACTTCCCTACCACGGACGTCAAGCTCACCGGCCTATAATTTCCCGGGTTATCCTTCCTACCCTTCTTAAATAATGGGACCACATTAGCTATCCTCCAATCCTCTGGGACCTCACCTGTGTCCAGTGACGAGACAATGGAAAGTGACATATTCTAAGCACATTTTGCATTAGCCTGCATTGCAGCAGAAGAGAATTGGAATCTTAAGCATTGTCCAATAATAAAGTGAATAATTTGGCACTTTCAAAATGCTTGTATTAGAATCAGTTAATCACGTGTTTTGGTTAAACCAGGAATTTGACTTGGTTAGCATTTGATTGTGACCAGGGGATTTTCACAATAACTTCATTGCAGTGTTAATGTAAGTCTGCTTGTGACACGAATAAATAAACTTGCAGTGCAGAAGGAGGTCATTTGGCCCATCAAGTCTGCACTGACTCTCTGACAGAGCATCTTGCCCAGGCTCCTCCCCTGCCATATACCTGTTACCCAACACATTTATCCCGCTAATCCCCCTAACCGACACATCTTTGAACACAAAGGGGTTATTTAGCATGGTCAATCCATCTAACCTGGACACTAAGGGGCAATTGAACCCAGGTCCCTGGCGCTGTGAGGCAGCAGTACTAGCCACTGTGTCACTGTGCTGCCCATATAACACAATAATAATTTAACTTGCTCATATAGAAGCAGGGAGTTTTAAGAAAACTTTCTTTGGATGTGGGCATCACTGACCAGGTCAACATTTGTTCACCATCCATAATTGTGCTTGAGAAAGTGGTGGTGAGCAGCCTTCTGGCTCCATCTTCTGCAGTGGTTCACCCACAGTGCTGTTCGGGAGGAAGTTCCTGGATTTTGACCCAGTGACAGTGAAAGAATGGCATTTTAGTTCTAACATGGGATGATGGTTGACTTGGAGAGCATTTTACAGCTGGTGATATTCCCATACGTCTGATGTCCTTGTCCTTTTAGGTGTTAGAGATCATGGGTTTGGAAAGTATTGTCAAAGGACCCTTGGAGAGTTGTGGCATCTTGTAGATGGTTCACCCTGCTGTCACTGTACACCAGTATTGGAGGGAGAAGATGGGGGACTTTGCCTTGGATGGTATTGAGATTCTTGAATATTGTTGGAGCTACACTCATACAGTCATGTGGAGGGCATTCCATCACACTCCTGACTTGTGTCTTGTAGATGGTGGACAGGATTAGGGGTCTCAGGAACTGAGTTACCCACGACTGATCACTGAGCCACTGAACTGCTCCTGTAGGCACAGGATTTCTCTGGCTGGTCCAGGGCACTGTTTGGTCAATGGTAATCCCTAGGAATTTAGTAGTGGGAAATTCAGTGATAAGAACATAAGAACATAAGAAATAGGAGCAGGAGTAGGCCATCTAGCCCCTCGAGCCTGCCCCGCCATTCAATAAGATCATGGCTGATCTGACGTGGATCAGTACCACTTACCCGCCTGATCCCCATAACCCTTAATTCCCTTACCGAGCAGGAATCCATCCATCCGCGCTTTAAACATATTCAGCGAGGTAGCCTCCACCACCTCAGTGGGCAGAGAATTCCAGAGATTCACCACCCTCTGGGAGATGAAGTTCCTCCTCAACTCTGTCTTAAACCAACCCCCCTTTATTTTGAGGCTGTGTCCTCTAGTTTTAACTTCCTTACTAAGTGGAAAGAATCTCTCCGCCTCCACCCTATCCAGCCCCCGCATTATCTTATAAGTCTCCATAAGATCCCCCCTCATCCTTCTAAACTCCAACGAGTACAAACCCAATCTCCTCAGCCTCTCCTCATAATCCAAACCCCTCATCTCCGGTATCAACCTGGTGAACCTTCTCTGCACTCCCTCCAATGCCAATATATCCTTCCTCATATAAGGGGACCAATACTGCACACAGTATTCCAGCTGCGGCCTCACCAATGCCCTGTACAGGTGCATCAAGACATCTCTGCTTTTATATTCTATTCCCCTCGCGATATAGGCCAACATCCCATTTGCCTTCTTGATCACCTGTTGTACCTGCAGACTGGGCTTTTGCGTCTCATGCACAAGGACCCCCAGGTCCCTTTGCACGGTAGCATGTTTTAATTTGTTTCCATTGAGATAGTAATCCCATTAAATTTCAGAGCAGTTGGGAAAAGATTATTTCTTGTTACGGATGGTAATTGTGCAGTATTTGTGTATGGCGCGATTGTTATGCGCTTCGTGTCAGTTAAAACCTGAATGTTGTCCAGGTCTTGCTGTATGCAGGCATGAACTGTTTCAGTATGTGAATAGAAGATGACAATGGTACTGGATACTGTACCACCATCCACAAACAGCCCTATTTTTGACCTTATGATGGAAGGAAGGTGATTGATAAAGCAGCTGAAGGTGGTTGGCCCTAGGACACTTCCCTGACCAACTCATGCAGCGATGTCCTGCGGCCGAGATGACTGGCCTCCAACAATCACAGATATCTTTTTTTGTGTTAGGTATGACTCCAAACAGTGCCGAGGTTTCTCACTGATTACTATTGGCCTCAATTTTTCTTGGGGTCCTTGATGCCACACTCACTCAAATGCTGCCTTGATGTCAAGGACATTCATTCACAATTTACCACTGAAAATCAACTTTTCTGTTTATGCTTTAACCAAGGCTGTAATGAAGCCTGCAGCTGAGTGGCTGTGGGATAATCCAAACTGAACATCAGTGAGCAGTTTGTTGCTGGGTAAGTGCTGCTTGGCAGCACTGTTGATGACACCTCCCATCACTTTGCTGATGATGGATAGATTGGGGAGTAATTGGCAGGATTGGCTTTGTCTTGCTTTTTTGTCAACAGGACATAGCTGGGCAACTTTTGACAATGACAAGTAGATGCCCATGTTGTAGCTGTACTGCAACAGCTCAGCCAGGGCACAATTAAAACTAATGCACAAGCCCTCAGTATTATGATTCTGTCAGACCCCATCGGCCTTGCTGTATCCGTTGTACTCAGTCATTTCTTGACATCACTTGGAGTAATCTGAAATGCCTGAAGACTGGCGAGAACCACATGCTGGCACTTTTTTTGCACTAAGTGCCACAAGATTGCATTTTCAAACTCACCCAAAATACCAATTTGAAACTCGCCCGTTTTCTCGCCCGTTTAACACCGAAAATTATTTTCATGTAATTCCACCCTTAGACGATAATCCAATATTCTAACTTTTAAAAATCTCTGTAAAATTTCACTTTCAAACTCTTTCATCTGTCATTTATTCCACAAATCATTCTTTTCTCAGACGTTATTCTACCCAATCTGTTATGGTCTACTATCTGGGACGCAAGTCATGGCAGTTAAAACAGACTGCCTATCCCTTTAATTATTGAATCCCCATGACCATGGATCATTCTCATGGTTAGGGTCTCTCTATTTTCCTTTTCTCCTTGCTCCCACAGTGACACACCAAAGGTGAGAATTAAAGGACACTTAATTACCTGAGCTGAGGTAAAGTCACCATAGTCCCAGATGACTATAGGCGCTCTCTCCTTTGAGGGGGAGAGCCAATTGATGGTGATTTAGACTGAGGATCACTACAGAGGCAAGGGGCAAGGTTGAGAAGGCAGGCCTTCATGAATAACCTCAGTTGGTATGGGAATTGAACCCGCACTCTTTGTATCACGAACCAGCCATCCAGCCAACTGAACCTAAACCAACTGAGGCAATTCCTGAGTGAATCAACAAGTATATTCCTGTAAATATAAAACAAATTGATTCGTGAGAGGCCTGAGCTGCCTAAGGCTAGATGAAACCCTGACAGACTGGGCTCCAACTGAAAGAAACTAATGAAGCAAGTTTGGCTGGCTGAACAGGACTGGATTCCCCTTCAATCTGTCTCTGTTCTTCTGAACAAGTCCAGTTCCACAATATCTTCCTGTATCGATTTGTCCTGTCCCCTGTCTGCCACCATTCATTCCCACTTCCCTCCCTTTGCTTCACTACTTCTAAATTTAGAGGAACCACATTCTGAAATGTGTCTTCACAAAACTATTCCCTTCCCAAGTACATTGTAGAGACTATCTTAAGCTCAATACTCTTTTTCTCTCGCCTATACTGGATTTCCTTTTGGAAACTTTACAAAACCCTACAAAAGCCTGATGCCATGAGTGCTGCTGGTCCCCTCACTTCAATACTACTGCAGACATGTCATTTTCATCAAAACTAATAGGCTCAGATTGATCACCTATCTTCCATCGGACTTGGTGTTTGAAATCAATGGGAAGGAAAATTGGGAATGTGCAAAATAAACCTGTTGGTTTCCTGTCATGTGGGTTTGGTTTAATGAATTAGAACCAATTCTTGCCTCCTTTATGTCCCAAGATCAGAACACCTACTCTGAACAAACTTTCTTTCTTACCTCCTCTTATTCAGAAATCATTCTGGCAAGATCTTACTCAGTTGGCCTCTCGAGTTGCAAAAAACTTCAGGAGCCTACCTGATGACTCACTCAAGAATTAATTCAGCTTAGTTGTTAGAACTGGTTTACTTGCCAGATAAGTTGCACATACGAGACTTGCTTACTGGTTCTATAGCTGTATCTAGCTATGAAGCGGGAACTATCAGAACTTGTAGGGAGCATCTATAAGGAAACAGGAAGGATACAAGCCCAGCATGCTCCCTCCAGGGTGATGGGAAGGAGTAACAATCTCAGGGAACCATGGATGACCAGGGATATTCAGGATACAATGAGAAGGAAAAGAGGCTTTTAGCAGGTACAGGGGGAACGAATCACCGGAGGCATTACTGAAGTACAGAAAGTGCAGGGTGGAGCTTAAGAAAGCAATCAGTAAAGCAAAGAGGGGATATGAGAAATTTCTGGCTGGTAAATATCTGGAAAATTCCAAGATATTCCATAAGAATATCAATTGATAGAGGATAACCTGGGAAAGAGTAGGGTCCATTAGAGACCAAGGGAACAATTTGTGGGTGGGGCCAGAGGACATTGGTAGACTGTTGAACACATACTTCATATCGATCTTCACCCAAGAGAATGAGGATGAAGGTATGGAATTCAGGGAGAGAGACTGCGAGGTTCTTGAACAAATTTAGGGAAGGACAAGGTAATATACTTTCGAAGGAGTAATTTGACAAGGAAATATTCAATGAATGGCATTACACTAGGAAGTTTTGTAGATCAAAAGAACAAATGTGTATTTGTCCATAGTTCTCTGAAGGTGGAAGGACATGTTAGTCGGGTGGTGCAAAAGGCACATGGGGCACTTGTCTTTATCAATCGAGGCATAGATTACAAAAGTAGGGAATTCATGTTGCAGTTTGATAGAACTTTGGTGAGACACAGTGAGAGTATTGTGTGTAGTTCTGGTCATTACATTATAGGAAGGGTGTGATTGCACTGGAGGAGCAGAGAAGATTCACTCGGATGTTGCCTGGGATGGAACATATAAGTTATGAAGAGAGGTTGGATATGCTTGGGTTGCTTTCGTTGGAGCAGAGAAGACTGAGGGGCTACCTGATCGGGGTGTACAAGATTATTAGAGGCATGAACAAAGTGGATAAGAAGTAGCTGTTCCTCATAGTTGAAGGGTCAGCAACGAGAGGACATAGGTTCAAGGTAACAGGCTGGAGGTTTAGGGGGGATGTGAGGAAAATTTTTTTTACCCGGAGGGTGGTGACAGTCTGGAATGCACTGCCTGGGAGGGTGAAAGAGGCGAGTGGCCTCACATCCTTTAAAAGGTACCTGGATGAACATTTGGCACATCATAACATTCAAGGGTATGGACCAAGTGCTGGTAAATGGGATTAGGTGGGAGGTCAGGTGTTTCTCATGTGTTAGTGCAGACTCAATGGGCCGAAGCACCTCTTCTGCATTGTATGATTCTATGATTATAATTCTGTTGACAACCCAACACTAATTTGCTGTCAAACATGGAGGTAGCTTTCCAACAACTCAAAAAATGGCAATCAAATGAACTATTAAACACATTGCTCAGTAATTTCCAACAAAGCAGCTGGTCACGGTAAGTGTTCAGTTTAGTTTCTGTCCAATATTGGACCATTGACAGCAGATCCTCAAATTGCATGAATAAGCAACCTCTTGGTCTGTTGTTAAAGGTTTCATGGAAGCAGACACTCAAGAGTGGATGGAGCAAGCCATTACTTTTATGAAGGCTATTTGGGGATAAAATGTAGGCAATAACATCTAGAAGCCGATTAAAATGATGCATTGGCAGAAAAGGTGTGATTTCTAACATGCAGAAAATCAGTTGTGTGGCTGTTGTGCCCACCTGGTATATTGAACGAGTGGCCCACACTACTTTCAGGGCTATTTATACGCAATAGCCAAGATGAAAATCAACAGTAAAAGCAGGAGAAGGTGAAGGGAGTTGCACTAGGGGAATGGGGGTACGCCAAGCAGCTGGAAGCTGGAAGCAGACTGCACTATTTTTGAGGATCAAATCCATCAGTTAATACAAAAAAAATGAAGGACCAGTGAAAGACCCTTCATTCAGGTGAAAGGATGTAATATGAAATCATTTGCATAAATATGGCCTGCTCCCATTATTAAATATACGAACAGCAACACCGCTGTCTTTTTTTTCTGGAGTTTAGGTTCAGTATATCAGTTTAATCAGTTTAGTACCTTTTTAGCAATTCAGTGAAATATCTGAACAATTCGCAAGTTCATTAGGAAAAGCAATGACTTCATACATCATTTATTTATTAACTTGCAGTTACATTACAACGAGTCTTGGAATTTTTGCTTTGTGGAAGTATAGGGCAGGCCAGTCTAGCAAGATTAGAAAGTCAACGATGATTGCCCCTTTAGGAACTATTTACAGGACTAAGTTGAATCCATCTTCTATGAAGGCTGCATTAGTTCCTTCATAGCTCGTCATCAGATTTTTGGTCTACCATTGCTATTGCCTCACTCACAGCTGGATTGATGCTGACACCAGAGTTAAAAATGCCCATAAAAAGCACCAATTAGAATTACTGTACGGATGTTGTGAGCTTGACAGATCTGTTTTCGTTTCTGCCAAACTTCTGGAATGGCATTTTGAATTGCCTGAGCTATGCTGACTGGTTGAAAAATTGAAAGCACTGTTCTCCAGGCAATTTTTGAAATGACTCTTTTACTCTCAGTGCATGATTTAGCTTGATAGAAATATTCCTGCACATAAGTATTCAGGATGGAAGCAACTTTTGGATAATATAGCACCGTGCTACCAATCAGTTGGCTGCCAGCATGCAGAATGCTTGCAGTCTGCAATTAAAATGTCTGATGGTGTATTGCATTTGGAGTTGTTCCCTCTTTGAAATGTGAAAGCTATATTTTTTTTGCCAGTGTGTAGCCTGCTTGGACAACAACAACAACTTTCATTTATAAAACTACTTGAACAGGATTTCCTGAGTTGGTAATTTGACAAAAACAAGTGGGCGCTTAGTCAATGAATGAGGTATTTAAAGGGGATTAACAAAAGCTTGGTAAAAGGGATAGGTTTAAAGGAAGGTCTTAAAGCAGGAGTGGGAAGTGGAGAAAGCTGAGAAGCACTTAGAAAGGGAATTCAAGAACATGGGGCCTTTTTTGACAAGATGAATGAAAGTGCCTTGATAAGTTCCCTGAACAATCATCCACTGAAAATAAAAGCTAGCTCAAAATAATATTCATAACAACACATGAGCGGCATGGTGGCACAGTGGTTAGCACTGCTGCCTCACAGTGTTAGTGACCTGGGTTCGATTCCCAACTTGGGTCACAAGTCTGTGTGGAGTTTGCACGTTCTCCCCATGTCTGTGTGGGTTTTCTCCGGGTGCTCCAGTTTCCTCCCACAGTCTGAAGGACATGCTGGTTAGGTGCATTGACCCAAGCAGAAGCCGGAGCGTGGCGACTAGGGGAATTTCACAGTGACTTCATTGCACTGTGATGCACCATCAATTTACGAGGACTCCAGCGAGTGAGTGAAAATAACAGGCTTTTAATCGCAAAGAACTGGAACGTACCCTTGTAGCTAACCTGGCCCAGACTGAGGCAGGGGGGAGGAACCGTCACCTTTATACCTCATTCAGGTGGAAAGGGAGAAGTCTCGGGTCAGGTGCAGCAGGGGTGTGTCCAGGCATACAACATGTAATTACAGTGGGTCACCACATTCACCCCCTCTTTAAAAAGAGTCCGGTGGGGGTGAGATGGGTGGAACAATATATAAAGAGGCACGAAGATATATATACAAGAGTCACAAAGCTGAAGTAAGACGTCGACCCCTCACAGGTTCAGCCTGTCAGGCGGCTTGATCCGTCGCTGCGACCGCCGTAGTACTGGTTGAGGTGTTGTTTCAGATGGCAGGATGAAACCGCTCGAGTCCGCCGTCGTCCCATCTGGTCAGGTACTGTGCGGTGACTCCGGGGGCTCAGGCGAGCTGCATACAGGGAACAAAGAAGTAAGCGGACCTGGTGCTACCTGACCAACAGAGGGGTCTAGGGATGTGGGATGGGAGGTCATAGTGGGCTCCGGGGCACCCGCAGGCACCAGGTCCCGGATAGAGACCGTGTCCTCCCGCCCATCGGGGTACGCCATATAGGCATATTGGGGGTTGGCGTGGAAGAGTAAAATTAACAGTGTTAATGTAAGCCTTACTTGTGACTAATAAGTAAACTTTACATTGCAATTATTTAATAATGGGCTACTTGTACAAGTTGTTGACGATGGAGTTAATTCCATGGACTAGAAGAGGTCGGAGCGATTTTGGACCAAGAATGAACAATGATTCTTTGTGCTAATTTGGCATATTCCTTTGACATGTCTCACCCTTCTTGATGATGACTTTTAATGCCATTGCTCATACACAGCCAATAGATCATCTCTCTTGCAAATCTTCTCATCTGATTTATACCCACATGGGAATGAAGAAATTGTTGGAGAATATCTCATCACAGGGATTATAGTATGATGACCTGCCTGCCTTGTGAGATCTGATTGATACCATGGAATGTTACCAATGTGAGATCTCAATATGCCAGTAGACCAGCAATCAGCGTGCCATCAGTTTCCACAATGTAGAATATTTGTGACACTGAGAAGGATTCATTGTATTTATACTCCAGCGCTATGGATCCTGCACATGGAATTAGTGAACCATTATACACTGAAAGGTTTCAAAGTAGTTGATCTCACCATGAACCTCCACACCTGTGGGTACATGTCTTTTAGAATTTGCATATGTGGCACATGTGGCATTTGCCCCTGTGCCTTACTTGGCCAATACTGAATGGTTGCTAACTTACGTAGGTTGTATAATTTTAATCTTGGCAAACACTTGCCACAGTATGATGGCATCTATGTGTTGCACAAGATTGATGGTGTGAAACGTATGTGCCATCTTCCTCGTATCATACACATCATTATCATTTTCTGATTTGTCAGTCACCTCATGTAGATCCTTCCGACAGGATACCAGATTATCATCCTTGCAACTTGAAATTACCATTTGTGCATGATTTGTTTGGTTCAGTGCATGACACTTTGTAACTCCATCAGCCTTTGCTCTTCTGCACTGTCGCTACAAATGGCTGTTTCTACCACATGCCCTGCAGAAATGATTAGAATGCTGGATGTTTTCTTGGTGCCTGTAAGAGTATATATCTGTCACATATGTTGTCAGGTCCGGGTTAGGATGTGTCAACAATCGGGGTTGTACATAGGACATGTAAGCTTTGTCGATCCATGGTGATCACTTTCATTTATGTCCATCCTGAGTAACTCTTTAATGCGATACATTTTGGCTTGTCCAGCAGACCTTTCCAGAAAGCTTCTTGGGAGTGGAGATGATAATCAACTCAACAATTCTACCTGCTAGTTCTACTTCTGAAAAATCACAAGAAGTAGTTTTTTCCCTGTATCAGCTGTAGAACTGGTGTATGGATTCTTCAGTCTATATTTTTGAGGATCCTTTTGCTCTTCATCTGTTAATCTTGTGTTTAGCCTGTGTAGATGTTCATTCTCAATTGCTAGGCAAATATTTATGGCTTGCTTGTCTAGTTCAAATGCATCTGAATCAAGAAACCATTGCTTTTCATGCTGTTTAAGCATTTTGAATTTGACATAGTCGGTCAACTGCATTCCATTTCAAACTGGGCAATTTCATAAACATTCTGAAAATATTCCTTTGATCTTCCTTCTGCTGGGATAAGTTTCACTGTGGCTACTATCATTCACTTTTCCAAAGCTCTGCCTCTGAAGACAAGTTGTAGCAGGAATGCATGTTTGAGTAAAGGCATTGTTGCTTTTTATTCAAATTAATTTTCAGTAATTCCCAATGCCTCCCATTATAATTGGAACCTTCTCTGGCCTGGCTTTTACTTTCTTTTTGCTTTGACGCGCCCTTGCTCGCAGTCGATCCAAGCCACACCCTGGTCACTTGCCTTTTCTGACTGAGCTAGCCCAGTGCTGGTTATGCCATCCCACTCACTGAGCCAAGAGCTATGTGCTCAATTTCACCACATGAGATCCGTCTGATTACCAACATTTTAGCTGAGCAGTCGGCAAAGCTGTGTCCCCAAATCTTTTCTTCATAGTCACCACATTTTCAACATTCTCCAATGCAAAGACTTTGTTGTGGTCAGACAAAATGTCACGGGTATTCTCATGCGTAGCATGAACGATCGCTGTTCGGCATGTTGTGCCGATACTTAATCTTTTTTCACCCTTGCCATTGTGCTGTGGCTTTTCTGAAAGATGTTTATTAGAAGGAGCCACCTAATCCCTTATGAGTAATAGGTGCAGCAAATACACTCAAGGACATACATCATTATAGAAATGTTGCTTTCCTATAATGATGCAAGCGCTTGAGTGTATTTGCTGCACCAATTACTCATGAGGGATTAGGTGAACATGTTCTGTGTTCACTTATTAAGTCGAGGAACTTGAGAACAGTCTCACGTTGTTGTAAAGCTTGGAGACTGAGAAGCAGTGTTGTCTGCCCTGTGCTTAAAGCAAAAGTGAAACTAAAACAGGAATGCACTTTACATACAGCATTTCCCTTTTAATGATCCACACAGACACATGCAGCGGAATTTACCCATCCCACCCGCCACGGGAATTGAAGCAGGCAGGACACGGACCATGCAAAGACTCATTGACCTCAGGTGGGATTTTGCGGTCTTGGGGAAAATCCCCTCCCATGGTCATCCACTTAAAGGCATATTACAACAAGTCTTGCCTCAGTACTCTTTTGGCATCACTACATACCTTTCTATACCACAAGCAAGTCCTGCTGATGACATTCAGATGTTGCACCACCTCTGTCTATGTCCCTTCAGCAATCTGATTTGGGATGCACTAACTTGCAAAAGGGAAGAGGATCCCTTCCTTTTGTAAACTCCATGAACATATCTGAAGACTTAAGGGCCCTGCTTTAAATTATTCTCATCATCACACATCTTCCTTTAGCTCCTCTTTGTTGCTTTAATGCTTTTCATTTAAGGTGCAAAAGACAACAAGCAAAGAAGCAACAAGAAATGCTGCACCTATTCTGGCCTTCCTATCTCTTCACTGTCAAACTCTCTATGGGGAGTATAATAACTATCTTGTGTCTTGTAGATGATGGGCAGGCTTTGTGATTTAGACAGTGAGTTATTTACTGCAGAATTCCCAGTCTCTGACTTGCTCTTCCAGCCACTGTATTTATGTGGCTGGCCCAGTTTAAATACTGGTCAAAATGTAATTCATAGAATCCCTACAGGACAGAAGGAGGCCATTCAGCCCATCGAGTCTGTACTGACCACATCCCACCCAGGTCCTATTCTCGCAACCTCACACATTTATCCTGCTAATCCCCTTGACACTAGGGTCAATTTAGCATGGCCAATCAACTTAACCCGCATATATTCGCACTTTGGACTGGAGGAGGAAACCGGAGCTCCCAGAGGAAACCCACACGGACACAAGGAGAAAGTGCAAACTCTGTATAGACAGTCATTCAAGGCCAGAATTGAACCTGGGGCCCTCGCGCTGTGATGCAGCAGTGCTAACCACTGTGCCACCGTGCCACCTTGTAACCCTACCGGATGTCTGTTGTTTGCAGATCCTAGCTGGCTAGCCATTCCCTTATGTCCTGATAGAATTACAGTTGATTTTGTATTTTTAGTATCTTCCTTAGTGTTGGGTTAAAATGGGAAGGATTTCCCTGGAAATCAACAAAGGCCCCCTGGTGGGTGGGAAAAGCAGATTTGAGGCCACCAACAGCAATGATGGCTCTTTCTGGCATATAGTGAGGCACCTAGTGCCAAAACTTTCCATCTACGGTTTCCATGCTGTATCACTGATGGGGTGCCCTCTGATTCACCTATCCCGTCACCATCTCAGTGCTGCAATCATTGGGGTGCCACATTTAAAGGCTACCCCAGCGCATACCAGCCACACTTTATTGGTTGCCGGAAAGTGAAGGCTGTAAAGAAACCTGCCCTGAAATTCACCATTGCCGACCGTCTCCTCAATGCTGTGGAGAGAATCAAGGTAGTCTTGACCTGAGACCAAGGAGCACACGTCAGCTTCATAAATTATTGCTCCTATCAAACAGATTCCTTGTGCATATTTAAAAGCCACGACATTGTTTGCTCAAATACTACATTAAATGCAATATGTCACAATTTGCAATCACCATCGCTGACCTCAGTGAGTATTTAGGTGAGGCACGACATAGGGCCCGATTTTACCAAAATTTCACGCTCGTTTTTGGGCGTGAAATCGTGGTAAAGTTGGGCGTCGGGCCTAAAACGCGATCTGCACCCCACTCATGGCAGATCGCGTCTTTACCGAGCCCCGATCCGGGCACGGGCCTGGCGCACGCCTGAATCGGCCGACACGACGATTTCAATGCATTTGCATGCATTTAAATCGACTTAATGAAGCTCGCACCCAACTTTACCGACGAATCCGACTTTACCAGGTTGCGGCCCTTCCACTGCTACCCTCTGTCTTCTTTGACCGAGCCAGTTTTGTATCCACCTTGCCAGCTCATCTCTGATCCCATGCGACTTCACCTTCTGCACCAGTCTGCCATGAGGGACTTTATCAAAGGCCATACTGAAGTCCATGTAGACAACATCCACTGCCCTACCTTCATCAATCATCATTATCACTTCCTCGAAAAACTCGATCAAATTAGTGAGACATGACCTCCCCATGTGGCCTCTCACTAATACGTCCACTTATTTCCAAGTGGGAATAAATCCTGTCTTGAAGAATCCTCTCCAATAATTTCCCTACCACTGATGTAAGGCTCACTGGCCTGTAATTACCTGGATTATTCTTGCTCCCTTCTTAAACAAAGCAACAACATTGGCTATTCTCCAATCCTCTGGGACCTCCCCTGTAAGAACAAAGAACAAAGAACAGTACATCACAGGAAACAGGCCCTTCGGCCCTCCAAGCCTGTGCCGCTCCTTGGTCCAACTAGACCAATCGTTTGTATCCCTCCATTCCCAGGCTGCTCATGTGACTATCCAGGTAAGTCTTAAACAATGTCAGCGTGCCTGCCTCCACCACCCTACTTGGCAGCGCATTCCAGGCCCCCACCACCCTCTGTGTAAAAAACATCCCTCTAATATCTGAGTTATACTTCGCCCCTCTCACCTTGAGCCCGTGACCCCTCGTGAACGTCACTTCTGATCTGGGAAAAAGCTTCCCACCGTTCACCCTACCTATCCCCTTCATAATCTTGTACACCTCTATTAGATCTCCCCTCATTCTCCATCTTTCCAGGGAGAACAACCCCAGTTTACCCAATCTCTCCTCATAGCTAAGACCCTCCATACCAGGCAACATCCTGGTAAACCTTCTCTGCACTCTCTCTAACGCCTCGATGTCCTTCTGGTAGTGCGGTGACCAGAACTGGATGCAGTACTCCAAATGTGGCCTAACCAGCGTTCTATACAGCTGCATCATCAGACTCCAGCTTTTATACTCTATACCCCGTCCTATAAAGGCAAGCATACCATATGCCTTCTTCACCACCTTCTCCACCTGTGTTGCCACCTTCAAGGATTTGTGGACTTGCACACCTAGGTCCCTCTGTGTTTCTATACTCCTGATGACTCTGCCATTTATTGCATAACTCCTCCCTACATTATTTCTTCCAAAATGCATCACTTCGCATTTATCCAGATTAAACTCCATCTGCCACCTCTCCGCCCAATTTTCCAGCCTATCTATATCCTGCTGTATTGCCCGACAATGCTCTTCTCTATCCGCAAGTCCAGCCATCTTCGTGTCATCCGCAAACTTGCTGATTACACCAGTTACACCTTCTTCCAAATCATTTATATATATCACAAATAGCAGAGGTCCCAGTACAGAGCCCTGCGGAACACCACTGGTCACAGACCTCCAGCCTGAAAAAGGCCCTTCGACCAGAAGGGTTAAAAGAAGTTTAACAACACCAGTTTAAAGTCCAACAGGTTTATTTGGTAGCAAAAGCCACAAGCTTTCGGAGCCTTAAGCTCCTTCTTCAGGTGAGTGTCATTCTGTTCACAAACAGGGCATATAAAGACACAAACTCAATTTACAGAATAATGGTTGGAATGTGAATACTTACAGCTAATCAAGTCTTAAAGGTACAAACAATGTGAGTGGAGAGAGCATTGAGACAGGTTAAAGAGATGTGTATTGTCTCCAGACAGGACAGCCAATGAGACTCTGCAAGTCCAGGCAAGCTGTGCGGAGTACAGATAGTGTGACATGAACCCAATATCCCGGTTGAGGCTGTCCTCAGGACTTTAACCTGGTGTTGTTAAACTTCTTACTGTGTTTACCCCAGTCCAACGCCAGCATATCCACATCATGACCTCCCCTGTAGCCAGTGAGATACAAAGATTTCTCTCAAGGCCCCAGCAATTTCCTTCCTTGCCTCTCTCAGTATTCTGGAGTATATCCCATCTGGCTCTGGGGACTTGTCTATCTTAATGTTTCTCAAGAACCCCAATACCTCCTTTTTGACCTCAACGTGACTCAACTATCCACACATCCTTTCCCAGACTCATCATCCACCAAGTCCTTCTCGTTGGTGAATACTGACGCAAAGTACTCAGTTAATATCTCGCCCATTTGCTCTGGCTCCACGCATAGATTCCCTCCCCTGCCCTTGAGTGGGCCAACCCTTTCCCTAGCTACCCTCTTGCTCTTTATATATGTATAAAAAGCCTTGGAATTTTCCTTTAAACATGCTGGCTAATACTTTTTCGTGACCCCTTTTAGCCCTCCTTACTCCTTTCTTAATTTTGTTTCTACTTTCATTATATTCCACACTTGCTTCGTGTGTTCCCAGCTTTGACAAATGCTTCCTTTTTCTTTTTGACTAGGCTCACAATATCTCTCATTATCCAAGGTTCCAAAAACTTGCCATACTTGTCCTTCATCCTCACAGGAATGTGTTGGTCCTGAATCCCTATCAACTTACAATTGAAAGCCTCCCACATGCCAGATGTTGATTTGCCCTCAAACATCTGCCCCCAATCTACGTTCTTCAGTTCAGGGGAGTCTGCTGCCACTCTGCCTGTGATCAGTGGAGGGGGAACTGGGGTCCGCTGCCACTCTGCCTGTGATCAGTGGGGGTCGGGGGGCCCACGATCGGTCTGGGTGGCGGGGATATTTTTTCAGACAGAGTGTGTATGGGGGTGCCTGAGAATGGGTCTAAAAATTGGATCTGAAACACTCCCAGTTTCAAGTCCGCCCAGCACTTAGAATCAAAATGGTAAAATAGGGCCCATAGAATCATAGAATCCTACAGTGCAGAAGACATCGAGTCTGCACTGACCACAATCCCAGCCAAGCCCTGTCCCCATAACTCCATGCTAATTCCCCTGACATGAAGGGGCAATTTTAGCATGGCCAATCCACATAACCCATACACCTTTGGATGTAGGAGGAAACTGGAGCACCCAGAGGAAACCTACATAGATGCAGGAAGAATATGCAAACTCCACACAGCCAGTGACCCAAGCCGGGAATCAAACCCGGGTCCCTGGTGCTGTGAGGCAGCAGTGCTAATCACTGTGCCACCTTGCGCCTCTGTGTTTCCCTTAATTCATATACAGGATGTGGGCATCACTGGCTAGGCCAGCATTTATTGCCCATCCCTAATTGCCTTGGAGGAAGTGATGGTGAGCTGCCTTCTTGAATCACTGCAGTCCATATGGTGTAATTATGCCCACAGTGCTGTTAGGGAGGGAGATACAGGATTTTGACAGTGACAGTGAAGGTGATATATTTCCAAGTAAGGATGGTGAATGGCTTGGAAGTGGTGGTGTTCCCAGGTATTTGCTGCCTTTGTTCTTCTAGATGGCAATTTACAAGCCACAGGATTCCTAGCCTCCGACCTGCTTTTGTCGCCATCGCGTCTACACAAGTTTGCCCAATATGTGCCAGGACATTCCGTGCCAGAATTGGCCTGATCAGTCATCATCGGACACACCGCATCCAGCCTCACAATGACTAATGGTGTCGAGGTCCTCATCAACGACGATGGACGAACAACATGAACAACATTTACATGGCTAGTCCAGATCAGTTTCTGGTCAATGGTACCCCCCCACCCCCCAAGCTGTTGATAGTGGGAATTCAGTGATGGCATTGCCATTGAATGTCACGGGGCAATGGTTAGATTCACTCTTGTTGGAGGTGGTCATTGCTGGGCACTTGCATGTGCCGCAAATTTTACTTGCTGCTTGTCAGCCCAAGTGTGGATATTCTCTAGGTTTTGCTGCATTTGGGCATGGACCGCTTCAGTGTCTGAGGAGTCGCAAATTATGCTGAACATTGTGCAGTTATCAGTGAACATCCCTACTTCTGATCTTATGATAGAAGGAAGGTCACTGAAGCAGTTAAAGATAGATGGGCTGAGGACACTCCTCTCAGGAACTCTGGCACTTATGCCCCAGAACTGAGATGATTGGCCTCCAATTACCACAACCACCTTCCATCGTGTCAGGTATGATTCCAACCAATGGAGAGTGAGATCAATACAAAACTGCAATGGTGAGTCCATGAGTTAAGAGTAATGAAATAATCGAAGTTGGCACTCACGGCTGTGGCCACCAGCTCCTGAGCCAGAGTGGTGAGTTTGGTGGACTGGCAGCTGGAGCTCAACATCATGGCAGGCCTCAACCATGTCCAGTAGGCAGCCCAGGGAGGCATTGTTGAACGTGGGGGCAGTAGTCTTTTTGAGTTTGGTGGACATCTCCTTGCTGTATATCAGTGCTGTGCCTCAGTCCGGATGTGCACAATCGCATTTTAAATATGGTATTCAGTGCAAGGAGAAAGTGAGGTCACAGTGTGGTGAGAAAATTGGAAGCTGTCTGCCTGCGTTCCAGCATGTTTCCTGTGGATGAATACTAAATGAGCTCTGCAGCGGACGATAGGGCGTGAAAACCTGCTGTTGTGGCTGGCTGGGATTCCACCGTTATTCACGCCCGCCACATCACTTAGGGCCGGATTCTCCAACCTCATCTGCAGCTGGGATTCTCCAGTCCGACTGCAGTGAACAGAGATTTAGCTGAGCGCCAAATTCTCCTTTCTTGCTGGCAGCAGCAGCGGAGCATGCGAGACCAGAGGATTCTTGTGCAAATTGGAAAATTCCACCCGACAAGGTTAGCAAGATGATTCTGCTGCAGTAAGGGAGAGAATGTTGCTGAACCTCAGCAGTAGCACCTTTCAATTGTGGGAGAAGTTTAAGCAGACCTGACAATCTTCCTATTTTCTCCTCAATATTAATGTCTTGGGCTGCATAACTGTTTTTTTACACATACACGTTGTCTCTTAATTATAATTAGGTACCTCCTATTTTATGTTCTGAATTTGGTTTTGATTGTTCCTGTAAAATGGCCCTCCCTTAGTCTAATATTGACGTAACTGTCAATTTCTAGTAAGTTATGGGCTCCTTTGATCCCAGGGAAGCCAGACTTGCAAAGATTGCGGTCGCCAATATTTTCCTTTGGTCATGGATATGCTTCTTAAGATCGCAAATGGTTTTAGGTTGCAAAAATTCCAAGCTGAGTGTAGTTTTCTCATCAATTTCTATGTTTCATTAAGAAAGAAGAACTCATGTGCAGGCCTTTTTGGGTGTATATCTTTACTGGTCAGCAGATCCGATTGCTGTAAAAAAAAAAGCCTGTAAAAAGGTAGCTGGACCTTTGTGAATTCTTTTAAAAAATGAACTCCTTTAAATTATTTAAGCTCTTGTTTATAGGAAAATAACTCTTGTACCCTGATGTCCCTTCACTTTGACCCTGTTTCTTTATATGG